>NW_015171600.1:37843-54300 GCF_001447785.1 Gekko japonicus
CCTCACTGGGAACAAGGAAGGACATGGCAACCCTAGTGTGATGAGAATACCAAGGCAAGCTTGGAAGCACTGTGATCTGCCCAGCCATCGGCAAAATTCTGGGGAGACTCAAAGAAGGGTCATATTTTTAAAAGCTGTTTATGCACATCAGCTTAACATTTCAATAAGCCTAACTCTAAATCTTTTCTGGGTTTTTCCTTTTGGGTACATTGTGGCAAAACAGAAAAAGTCTAATACTGTGATAGACATAGGTTTTCCTTAGATACATTTGGTCTTACATCATGCACAGTCATGCTGCACTAATGAAAAGTACTACGAAACGTGGAGTGATTTCAGCAAAGTACTTTTATTAGCAGGAACAAGACAAAGACTTCCGGCTCGCAGGCTGGTATATATGGCCAGAAAACCTACCACCAAAAACACACCCTCTACTTCCTATAGGCTATTTACAGTAGCCGAGAGTCCCATAGGCTCTCGGCTGCGGACCTGGCCCTCTGATAGGTGCGGGCTAGGATCCGCTTGGCTATTGTTCTCCCTGAGTGAAGCTTCAGGGCTTTGCTTGACCACATGGCCCAACGGTCGCGCACGTGGTAATGGCGGAGTACATTACAACTAATTATCTAATTAAGTTAGTTACAAAAACAAAAGAAATAATACAGCAAAGGGAAAAGACTTCAGCAGCACTTGGCAGTTAAGTGAGGAGAACTCCTGGGAGCAAGTTGCCAGGAACAGAACATAAATTAAGCTCTGCATTCCTTATTGTGATTTGACAGAAATTAGCAGAGTACATTGCAGTAAGCCATCCGTGGAATGTCCTGGTCAAGTGGATGCATGAATTTAAACAGCTGAAGAAGGAACTGGATCACACCTTCTCTCATTTGCCTCAGATCTTAATTAATGTTATTTATTCACTGGTCCACATCCACATCAAGAATGCAGTAATCATACTTGAGCACAGAACTTCAGCAGAAATGGAGACAGGGAACCTAAGAGGAAAAGGTCTGGAGAAGAAATAGGACTCCACGGTATTCAATAATGTTTGGTATTGGAAAATCAGTGTGTGAGTATATAATGATTGAAGCACAGTTTCAAAGGTACTTCTTCAATCTTCGACAATGTTTTACTACGTTATCCAGAAGTGTTTCATTAATCAGAAATCCTTTTTATTTAAAAAAAAAAAATTAAAATCACATTACAGTGTTACAAGAATTGCTCTTGGAGCCATGGTGCCAGAGTTTCTATATGCATTCATAGAGGAGCCATGTCTGTTTCAGGTGGATAGCCATGTTGATCTGAAGCAATAAAACAAAATTTTGAGTCCAGTGGCACCTTGAAGTCCAACAAAGTTTAATTATGGGTACAAGCTTTCGTGTGCATCCACATTTTGTCTTCCAGAAATGGAAAGAGGCAAAGGGCACTCAAAAGAGACATGTTTATTTAGTATAAAATGGGCTGCCTAAAGAAAAGTGGAGAGATGGAGCATATTCAAAACTTCATAGCTGGATAGCAAAGTATACCCTAAGGCAGTGGTTGTTGCCATCTTAAGAGGTAAAACGAAGAATATAAAATATTATTTTTCTTCTTGGACTAAAAAGAATGGAAAGTTATATGGTATGAGATTTCTTAGTTGGTGAAAGATGGACTTTGGGAATGAACTTTGGTTCTCAATGATGCCTGAATCTGAATTGTTGGGCGAAAGAGCGCTTTTAATATCATTGGGTCTAAGGACCACTGGAGCTGGGGAAAAGACTGGAGAGGCTTTACTGGATGTGGGGAACCAGACTGAGTCAAAATTCAGAAGACAAAGGCATAGGGTGTCTAGTGGTGACATGATTAAAGTCCAGCTTCTCTGGGAGATCCAGGATACCTGCTTTCATTTGCGGTGAAAATGATCATTTGGAAGCCCTAAGAGGGGAATGCAGCATTCATGGAATTCATGGAAGCAGCCAGGTAGAGTTAAGGTAATTCTCAGGCATTTAAGAAAGGCCTTAGCAACAGGGCCCTAAGGCTCTCTAGGGCTGTGTCGGCATATAATTTCCACACACAGTATGGGTAATTTTAACTATTTACTGAAAAACGAATCCAAAAAAGAGGGATCCTAGTGGCCAGTTTCCCTTGTCCAGTCTGTCAGGAATATAGGACTTCAAGGGAGGGGACTCCCAAGGAACTCATCACATGTGGGGTGGGAGTTATTGTCAATGTAACAACAGCCTTTACATGTGGAAATGGATAAGGTATCAGGGAACTGTCCTTTGGCCTTTCTTATGCATGCAGAAGTTGGATATGAGTCCTTCTATGACGTTTGGTATAGTTCCAGGTCAGGTTTCCAGAGTCTATGGACAGCAAACTTACATGTGTAGAGTAGGATTGGGGACAGCCATTTGCCATGTTGATCACCCATGCAGTTTGGCCATACGCAAACTATCCCATTCTTTGCTTATTCAAGGTTAGCTAAAAGGATGAGATGGTCAAACAATGAATCCCAAGTAACCATTCACTTATGTTAATTTATTAACAGTGCAATCGGAAGAACACTTCACTGAGAGAAAGCACTATTGAAGAGACCAGAGTAGGCTTCTGAGGAGACCGGCTGAGAATTGTTCTCTAAAACATTTCCGCCACTCAGTCCTACAGGAAACCTGCAACTGGATACTGAGAGCAAAATGCCCAATCTTACCTCCACATCTGAATTCTTGCTCCTGGAATTTTCAGATATCCAAGAACTACAGATCTTATATTTCTTTGTGTTCTTAGCAGTATATGTGACTGCAGTGACTGGTAATCTTCTCATTATCATTGCTGTAGTGCTTGATCATCATCTGCACACCCCCATGTACTTCTTCCTCATGAACCTGGCTGTCCTGGATCTTGGCATAGTTTCCATCATGGTACCCAAAGCGATGGCCAATTCCCTCCTGAACACCAGGTCCATTTCTTATTCTGGATGTGTGGCTCAAGTATTTTTCTACTTATTATTCGCAGGGTCAGATTTAGCCATCCTAACAATAATGGCACATGATCGGTATGTTGCTATCTGCAATCCATTGCAATACGAGACAGTTATGCATAATAGAGCCTGCATTCAGATGGCTGTAAGTGCATGGTTTACCGGGATAATTTCTGCCACATTGCACACCACTAGCACTTTTGCCATTGCTTTCTGCTCCAATAGGATCAATCAATTTTTCTGTGAAATTCCACAGTTATTAAAACTAGCTTGCTCGGATTTATATCTAGTTGAAGTGGGACTTCTTATATTTACCTGTAGCTTAGGTGGAGGATGTTTTGTCTACATCATTATAACTTACATAAAGATTTTTGCAGCAGTACTCAGGATGCCTTCTGTGCATGGGCAGAAAAAAGCGCTCTCCACTTGCATTCCTCACCTTACTGTGGTGTCTCTGCTTGTATTTAGTGGGATCTTTGCCTATGCAAGGCCTCCTGGTAACACTTCTTCTGAGCTGAATGTAATTTATGCTATGATTTATGCTGTATTATCTCCTTTGCTGAATCCATTCATCTATGGCATGAGAAACAAAGAAATCAAGGCTGCATTGTTTAAACTTACTGAATTTGGACATTTTCCGAAAACCAGCTCCAGCAAAATTCATCTAGTAAAATGGGGCTGAATGGTCTTCTCTAGATGATTTTCTTTATTGGCTTTGTACCTTGTGGTCTACACAATATAATATATAGGAAACAATTATTTGGATTCTGTGAAGTATGAGCAGAAGATGGTGGGACAGTGAGAGGTTTTTTACTTTCCTCTTCTCCCAGTACCCAACTGAGAAGACTGAAAATGTGATGCTGAGGGGTTAGAGGTCTCTCATGGAAGAAAAACCATTTAAAACAGATTCCTGAAATTAGGAGGAGGAAGACATCAAAACTCTTCCCTCTGTCAATGATGCCATGAGGTCTTCTAGCTGTCTTGTCATCTCAGATGGGTGGCAGCTCCTCGAGGTGTCAAGCTGAGGACTTTCACATCACCTACCACCTGATCCAACTGTGATGCCAGAGAGCCAGTTTGGTGTAGTGTTTAGGACCGTGGACTGGTGGGAGAACCAGGTTTGATTCCCCACTCCTTCCCCACTTCTTCCTACTTCACCCCACTCCTCCACATGCAGCTCCAAGGCTTTCCAGGCTGTTTTTGGTACTGTTGAGAAATGGACTAATTTATGGTTTTATATCTGCTTACACAAACAACACATGGACTGTGCACACACCTGTATACCATAGGCCTAGAGGAAGCTGTTTGCATCACCTACTGTGAGAGATTTCACATAGGGAACACTTGACTGCATTTCATGTTAATGTAGTTTGCACACATTCAGCTCAAAGCTTTATGGGAAGAAGAAGCACATGTTAGCCATTGTGGGCAGAGGCAACAACCAAGAAGAAGAAATTCCCCCATTGCTGAGGAGACTAGATGTCACACAGAACATGGACCTGATCTGCATCTGAATTGCCATTTCCTGTTGATGGTGTCTAGTCCGCCTGGTAAAGACAAGATTCATCTGCACATCAAGGAGGGCACAGGAAGCCAAGACTTCACACCTGGCCAGATGGTGTTCCATGAGATAGAGTGTAGAGTTTCAAATATTGCCCAACTCATAGAATACCTGTCCCTTTCTACATGCACCAATGAGGGAGGTCATGTGATGGACTTGTAAGTAGGTGGGATTACAGTTTGGCAAGGTGCCACCCACCTGGAGATTCAACTATAAAAGTAAAGACCAAACTTTAGGTCTTTGCTAGCCACATCCCTTCTCAACGTCCTCTGTCTTCTTTTCTACCCCTAAAGTCCAGCTCTCTATCAAAAAATCCTTTTGTTATCTTCAAGATTTCTTGGACTGCAGCCAAAGAGGTCCATACTTTGCTGGCTGGTTCTAGCAAGTGTGATTTAGTAAACACCCTTAGGTATTACTTTCTTCCCCTATCTTAGACTGCATCAGACAAGACTTCAGGAACAGGCAAGTATAAACCAATACCTACCTACCTCCAAGTAAATGAGAAACTATCTTGATATCTTTCTGTAACTTTAAAGGAACCTTGATTGTATGCGAATGTGAGACTGATTTTGAGTGTATGTGATTTTGATATTGCTCAGTAAAAAGACAATTTGTTTTGGAAAAACATCAGTCTCGTCTCCATCACTAGTGTTCTCTGGGGCTGGCAGAACCTTCGTAAACTTTGGCAAGGACTCATGTTAAATTTAGTTAGTCATCTGCTGTAAATAAAGTGATTGGTGTAACAGTACATTGTTTCCCTGTACAATATGGCTAATTTAACTCCTTACAGGTAAAGAATGTACTCCAAAATAGTGGACCGAAGTGGCCAGTTTCCCTCATCTAGTCTGTCAGGGTTACAGGACTCCATGGATGGGGGCCTCCCAAGTAACTCACCCCTTTGGGGGCAGTATTGTCTGTGCAACATCAGCTGTTATGTGTGAGGCTAAAGCATGGATAAGGGAACAGGAAACTGTCCACTGCCTCTTTCTCAATTTTCATTGTGTAATTTACAAAATCAACATATGCAAAAGTTCAATAAATTTAAAGACCCTCTCTGACATTCAGTTGAGTTCAAGATCAAGCATTCAGAGTCTATGTGCATGGAAGCTGTACAAGCTTAGATCTGGGCAAATGAATATGTGGAGGTTGGGACAGCCAGTGAGATGCTGATTGTCCATCCAGTTTGTCCATGTGAAAACTGTCCCATTCGTTGTTCATTCCAAACAAGGTTAGCTACTGGAATGAGATGGTCAAACAAGGAATCCTGACTAACCATTAATGGATATTAGTAGGTTCACAGTACAATCAGAAGAATACTACCCTGAGAGAAAGCCCCATTGAATAGACCAGAGCAGGAGTCCGAGGAGACATGCTGAGGATTGTTCTCTAAAATATTTCCTCCACTCAACCAATGCACCAAATAAAATATAAATAAAATAAAGAGCCAGTTTGGTGTAGTGGTTAAGTGTGCGGACTCTAATCTGGGAGAAAAGGTTTGATTCCCCACTCCTCCACTTGGACCTGCTGATGTGACCTTGGGTCAGTCACAAGCTCTGGCACAGCTGTTCCTGAAAGAACATAAGAACATAAGAGATGCCAATGTTGGATCAGGCCAAAGACCCATCCAGTCCAACACTCTGTATCACACAGTGGCCAGAAATACCAGTGCCATCAGGAGGTCCACCAGTGGGGCCAGGACATTAGAAGCCCTCCCACTGTTGACCCCCCCCAAGCACCAAGATGACAGAGCATCACTTGCCCCAGAGTCCCTATCTATACCTTGTGGCTAATAGCCACTGATGGACCTCTGCTCCATATGCTTATCTAATTCCCTTTTGAAGCCGTCCATGCTTGTAGCTGCCACCACTTCCTGTGGCAGTGAATTCCAAGTGTTAATCACTCTTTGGGTGAAGAAGTACTTCCTTTTATCCGTTCTAACCCGACCGCTCAGCAATTTCATGGAGTGCCCACGGGTTCTTGTATTGTGAGAAAGGGAGAAAAGTACCTCTTTCTCTACCTGCTCTTTCCCATGCATAATCTTATAAACCTCAATCATGTCACCCCTCAGTCGTCGTTTCTCCAAGCTAAAGAGCCCTAAGCGCCTTAACCGTTCCTCATAGGGAAAGTGTTCCAACCCTTTTATCATTCGAGTTGCTCTTTTCTGCACTTTTTCCAAAGCTATAATATCCTTTTTAAGGTGTGGTGACCAGAATTGCACACAGTATTCCAGATGAGGTCGCACCATTGATTTATATAGCGGCATTATGATATTGGCTGATCTGTTTACAATACCCTTCCTAATAATCCCCAGCATAGCATTGGCCTTCTTTATTGCAGTCACACACTGTCTCGACATTTTCAGTGAGTTATCTACTACAACTCCAAGATCTCTCTCTTGATCTGTCTCTGCCAGTTCAGACCCCATCAACGTGTATTTATAGTTAGGATTTTTGGCTCCAATGTGCATCACCTTGCACTTGGCCACATTGAACCCCATTTGCCATGTTGACGCCCACTCGCCCAACTTTGACAGATCCCTTTGGAGTGCCTCACAATCCTCACTGGTTTTCACCACCCTGAACAACTTCGTATCATCCGCAAATTTAGCCACTTCACTGCTTACTCCCAACTCCAAATCATTAATGAACAAGTTAAAAAGCAGTGGACCAAGTACTGATCCCTGTGGTACCCCACTGCTTACACCCCTCCACTGGGAGAACTGCCCATTTATACTCACTCTCTGTTTTCTATTAATTAGCCAGTTTTTGATCCATAAAAGGACTTGTCCTTTTATCCCATGATTTTTGAGCTTGCTTAGGAGCCTTTGATGAGGAACTTTATCAAAAGCTTTCTGGAAGTCAAGGTAAACAATATCTATTGGATCCCCCTTGTCCACATGTTTGTTCACCCCCTCAAAGAACATTAACAGGTTAGTGAGACAAGATCTTCCCTTACAGAACCCATGTTGAGTCTGCCTCAATAGGTTTTGTTCATCTATGTGCCTACTAATTCTTTCCTTAATAATGGTTTCCACCAATTTACCCGGTATCGACGTCAGACTGACAGGCCTGTAATTTCCCGGATCTCCTCTGGAACCCTTTTTAAAGATGGGAGTGACATTAGCTACCTTCCAGTCCTCAGGAATGGAGGCTGATTTTAAGGAGAGATTACATATTTTTGTCAGGAGATCCACAAGTTCACAATTGAGTTCTTTCAGAACTCTTGGATGTATGCCATCTGGGCCTGGTGATTTATCAGTTTTTAAGTTGTTTATCAGTTTTAGGACCTCCTCTCTCGTCACCTCAATCTGACTCAGGTCTTTCAACACCCCTCCCGAACTCAGCGGCTCTGGAGTGGGCAAGCACCTCTCATCTTCCACAGTGAAGACGGAGGCAAAAAATGCATTTAGCTTCTCAGCCATTTCCCTATCATCCTTCAGTACTCCTTTTACCCCTTGGTCATCCAAGGGCCCCACTGCCTCCCTGGCTGGTTTCCTGTTTCTAATGTATTTGAAGAAAGTTTTATTGTTGGTTTTTACGTTTTTTGCTATATGCTCCTCATATTCCCTTTTTGCCTGCCTGACCACAGACTTGCATTTTATTTGCCATAGCCTGTGTTCTGTTTTATCAGCCTCACTGTGACTAGCTTTCCACCGCTTAAAGGAATCCTTTTTACCTTTTACAGCTTCCATTACTTTGTTTGTTAACCATGTAGGCTTTTTCTTATACCTGTTTGTGCCTTTCCTAACCTGCGGAATATATTTTATTTGAGCTTCTAGAATTGTAGTTTTAAACAGTTTCCAAGCTTCCCCAATGGTTTTGACCCTTTCTACTTTTCCCTTCAGTTTCCTCCCCACATGTCCCCTCATATCAGAAAAATTACCCCTTTTAAAGTTAAAAGTGGTTGTGTGAGTCTTTTTGGCCAATTCCCTATTTGTACAAATGTTGAACTCAACAACATTATGATCACTGTTCCCAAGCGGTGCAATCACTTTTACATCTCTCACCAGGTCTTGAGTGTTACTTAGGACCAAATCAAGGATCGCCTCTCCCCTGGTAGGTTCCATGACCATCTGCTCCATAGCACAGTCATTTAGATTGTCTAGAAACTCAATCTCTTTCTCTCGACTAGAACACATATTGACCCAATCAATGTGTGGGTAGTTAAAATCACCTATTATGACACAGTGTTTTTGTCTAGCTGCTATATTTAATTCATTCATCATTTTATAATCCTCCTCTATCTTTTGATCTGGTGGGCGATAGCAAACTCCCAGTGTTAAGTTTCCTTTTGGCCCCCCTATTTCAACCCACAGAACTTCCAGAAGCAAATCCAATTCTCTTAGCCTCTCAATCTTTCTGGACTTTATACCCTCTCTGACATACAGAGCCACCCCACCCCCACCCCTTCCCCCCCTATCCTTCCGATATGTATCCCACTGATTATCCTCATCCCACCAAGTTTCTGAAATACCTACAATGTCTATTTTTCCCTCCGACACCAAGCACTCCAACTCCCCAATTTTACCTCGGGCACTTCTAGCATTTGTATAGAAACAGCTGTAATTTCCCATACTGGTTAAGCCTGCCTCCTTCCTCTTGCTATCTCGAGACCTTGTCAGGCAGTCCATGTCACTAGCCATGGTCTCAGTGGACAATTTCAATCCGTCCTTGAAAAAGAGCAGTTTGTGTCAGAGTTCTCTCAGCCCCACCCACCTTACAGGGTGTTTGTTGTGGGGAGGGGAAGGGAAAGGAGTTTGTAAGCCGCTCTGAGACTCCAAGTGAAGGGCAGGATATAAATCCAATCTCTTCTTCTTCTAAATGACCAATAGTTGTAGGGGAGTGGTTTAGAATAATGTGTTTATTCCTTTATCTATTTACTTAGTACTTTATATACACGACACTGCCATTTTTTTTCAAAAAATGCTGTTAATACTAATGTAATATGCTACCACCAAGCTACAATTTTATCTCAGATAGTGCGGATGCTACAACCAGACCCTCAAACCTCTTGGATGCAAATAGAAGAAATATATACGAGCCCCTTCGCGATGCATGCAATTTTCTGGATAGCACCAAACCAAAGGCCAAAATCAATAAAAAAATAACAACCTCTTAATGACAGCGATCCAAACTTGGGACCGGAAAAAGAAGCTCTTACCAGAAGGAGTGTCACAGCTGTCGGCGTTTACCCATCAAAATTGGTTTCCACCAGGGGCTTCCGGTTTGATCTCTGTGAATGGCGGTCACTTCTTTGGGAGCTCCCGAAGGTGACCCGCCCACGCACGGTAAAGAGAGGGAATCCGCCCAAGCGGAGACCCTGAGGAGCCTCAGGGAGAGGCTCTGATCCGGGGCGCACAGGGGTTGTGCCTCTTTACCGTCCGGATGGTCGGAAATTGAGGCTCACCCCATGCTCCAATGGCTCTTGCTGCGGCAGTGCCCCGCATGGGGACTAGCAGAGGCACCGGGTGTCACTGAGTGATGAAGCGAAGAAGTTAAAGCATGGAGAAAGTGATAAGCAGCTAATCGTGAGTTGGAGATTGAATTTAAAGTTAACGGCATATAAGCACTCCATCCCCCGGGAAAGCGAAAGGGAGGAGGGAGGATTCCCCCCCCACTGAAGAAAGAGACTTGTTGAAAGCAGAAAGGAGGGGCGAGGTGGAGTTTGAAAAAAAATGTTACCTTTTGGGAGTGTCTTGAAAATGGAGAGGAGGGAGGGATCCCCAAGCTGCGCAGCACGAACTTTTAAAAAGTAAACAAAAGCTGAAAATGGCAGTGCTGAAAAAGTTTCTGGAGAAGCAGACAAAGAAGGTAGGAGCTGAAGCTGGATAGCATGGAAAGTGCTTATAATATTCAACAAAAAAAATGAATGAGACAGCCAAGACGGTGGATGAAATTGCAAAGAAATGTATGGTATCAACGGAAGAAATACAGAAAGTCAAGAAGAAGGTCAGTAAAGTGGAGAAACACCAAGAGAAGCAAGACAAGAAAATATTGATGCTGCAAATGGAAAAATCAAACTTGACGCTCCGCTTTCAAGGGCTGAAAGAATGTGAGAAGGAAGACCTCAGAGACATTTTGGCGAATGCTTTGGCACCACTGACTGGCAGTGAAGCGGAAAAAATAAAAGAAAAGATGGACTTGGCTTATAGAGCCTACTCCAACTATACAAAGAAAAATAATCTGCCAGCAGAAGTGGTCGTGAGATTTACCAAACAACAGAGATCAAATCTTAAAAGCAACGTCATCATCGCCTCTGAAAATTGGAGACCAGACTATTCGGATTTTGAAGGATGTTCCATTTGAAATTAGAATGAAAAGGAAGGAATATAAAGGGTTGACCATGTTCTTGAGAAATCATCAAATTAATTACAAATGGTTGGCGCTAGAAGGAATTGTATTTAAGTTTAAAGACAGAAGAGAGAAGATTGATTCCATCTTCAAGGCTCATGACTTTTTGAAGAAGCACGCCAGGGCAGAGGATGAGGCAGAACTCGCTAAATGGATGGCAGGAACAAGCGAGGATAGCAGCAGTTCAGAGGGAGAGGTGAAAGACGAGGAAGACAAAGGAGCGGCTGGAGGTCCAAAGTATTTCCTGAGAGACAAAAAAGGGAAGCACCCCAATGCTTGAAGATTGGTTCGGAAAGCACACTAAAAGATAATACTAACCCCAAAGGGACACTACTAATACATTAATTGACCGATTTTGAAAGGTACAGAAGAAACGAAATCATCCAACTGATGAAGAAAACTTTGACTTTGACTTTACTAATAAAAGATTAACATACTAATTGCTAACATCACTCAACACTTTTCTCTGTCCCGCTATATACCCTCCCTATTTTTCTGTAATGTAAAAGCGAAAAAATTATCTCCTTTTTAGGAGAGGGAAAAAAATTGGTTTCCACCAGGCAAGACACAGGGGGCCTTCAAAAATTGGACAAAAGTGGGATTCAGGAGACCAATAGATCTAACTTACCAAAGCAAGATTCTGGACAAACAATACTTTGACAAAAAAATTTGGACCCAAACACAGTGGTATCAGTACCTCCAATTGAAGAATCGTATTGAATCCCTGACAAATTAAAACATCAACTTCATTGGGAAGAAGAGTTGAATGTACAGTGGCAAGACTCAGACTGGAACATAATTTGGTCCTCACCTGCAAATAACTCACCGGTACACAACATCCACTTACAAACTTTTAAATTGACATCGAGATGGTATTTAACTCCACAACACCTACACAAAATAAAGGTAAATAATGATTCCAGATGTTGGAAAAAGTGCAGACAAGAAGGCACGTACCTCCACTGCTGGTGGGACTGCCCACAAATCAAACGGTTCTGGAAAGACGTAACAGCCCAAATTAAGGAGATAACGTCTCAGGAAAATGCATTTAAACCAGAAGTCATACTCCTCCATAGATTGGATGATTCGATAGTAGACAACACTAGGGAGACTATCTCGACACTATTTGTGACAGCCAAATTGACAATAGCAGCAGGATGGAAATCACCCTCACCACCCTCTTTGGCAGTGTGGCATGATAAATTATGGCAACAGTTCGTTATGGCCAAAATCGCGGACTCAATACAAAGAACACAACAGAGAAGCATAGCTTCACATATGAGATTTATTAAAACATGGTCACCGATACTAAATTATATGTCAAAGGAAGGAATACTCCTGACTAACACCGCATATCATAAGTGGTTACACCTGTGAGATATATTAAGTAATCAGATATGCTAATAAGTTCTAACTCTGCACTTACACTCTGAATAACAATTACAATAAATATAAATGTCAACATTCCAAGGGGAACATACTGTACTGAGCAATGTAAAACAAAATGTGTGTTATTTGTATATGTATTTTTCTGATTATAATAATAAAAATAAATTAAAAAAAAATGTAATATGCAACCATTAAATGTTCATTATAAATCTGATACAAATTAAAATACTCAGAGTATGTTAGAGTGTTTAATCTATTCAGTATGAATGCAGGACAGGAGGAAGTATGCATACCGTACAATAATTTCTTTAAATGTGTTGATCTGGACACATGCTGATCATAAAGGACTTACTTCAACCACATACGAATCTGTAATCTATTATCTGTCACTTGTGCAGTGGTAAACAATGTCCTCTCAGTACAGCTACATCTTTAAATAAACACTGAGGAAGAAAAACAATCCCAGAAGTCTGCAAAGAAGATCTGCATGAGATTGTGAATGTTTAAGTCTAAGAAATGTGTCTTGTTTTCACAGATAAATAACAAATTGTCCACAATTAGGTGTATGTATCTAGGGACCAATGTGTCACCCATCCCTACATTTTCATAATGAATTAAATATTTTCGTATAAATGAGAGAGGCCAAAGAGTTCTCCTACAGTTCAGAAATATGTTACTTGTTTGACCCCTTCCTGAGGCATCAGTGGATGGGGAGACAGGATAGATCCAGGTACCGCAAACTGACCACATACCTGTTGAGGCACTCTCAGTATTCAACATCATCCCTTGAACTCATAGGCTGAATTTAAGGGAAGGGTGTGGCTGAGCATCTCTCTCTGCAAAGGCTAAATGCATTGGCAAAGAAAAGCAAGGTATGGGGAGAATATCAAGGCAAGCCTGGAACCAATGTAAGTCCATCTATCTATTGGCAAAACTCTTGGAAGCCTTTCCCAGCCAATTATCAACGTACCTTTATTTACCCCTCACTCTTCAGCTTTCCACCCCACCACCACCACTTGCAGCCGCTACCATGCTCTGAAGCCCTGACAGCTACGTCACATTGGCTGTCATACAGGGGCCATCTCAGCAGGATATAAGGACACAGAGGCCAACATTTTCTCCAGGGGAACTGATCTCTGCCATCTGGAAAGCAGTGGGGGGTGTAAAGTGGGGGGGGTTGGAAAGCTGAAGAGTGAGGGGGAAATAAAGGTACGTTGATAATTGGCTGGGAAAGAGATAGGGTTGTCAATTCCAGGTGGGAAATTCCTGGAGATTTGAGGGATGGAGCCTGGAGACTGTGAGGTTTCAGGAGGGGTGGAACCTCAGACAAGTACAATGCCATAGACTCCACCCTCCAAACCAGCCAGTCCCTCCTGAGGAACCATTGTTGCCAATATCCAGGTGGGAGCTGGAGATCATTCAGACTTACAACTGCTCTCCAGGAGGGAGGGGGGAGGAGATGGAAAGCTGAAGTCAGAGGGGCAGATCAAGGTAGGTTGATGGTTGGCTTGGAAGGAGATAGGGTTGCCAGCTCCAGGTTGGGAAATTCCTGGAGATTTGAGGGGTAGCAGAGATCAGTTCCTCTGGAGAAAATGGTGGACTCTGTGTCATTATCCCCTGCTGAGGTTGCCACAGCAAATTGGCGCTGAGTGCCAAAGGCAACAATATTCATAAATTTGGCTAAAATGCAGTTGGTCTTACTGTGCTAAGTATCTACTTAAGTTAGTTACAAAAAAATAATAATAATACAGCCGGGGGGGGGGATTCAGCATCCCTTGGCAGTTAACTGAGCTGAACTCTTGGGAGTAAGTTGCCAAGAACAGAATTATAAATTAAGCAACATCTCTGTCACACAGCCTTTATTATTATTAATATTATTTGACAGGCATTTTTTGCCATGAAGTCACAGCTGAATTATGGTGACCCCATAGGGTTTTCAATGCAAGAGAAATTCAGAGGTGATTTGCTATTTCTTGCCTCCATGTCGTCATCCTGGTATTCCTTGGAGGTCTCTCATCCAAATATCAGCCAGACCTGACCCTGCTTAGCTTCCAAGATCTGATTAGATCAGTCTGGCAGGGGCTATCCAGGGCTGAGAGGAATTAGTGTATATTTGTATATACAGTATATTGTATATATGCAGTGCACATTGTAGCAAGCCCCACAGCAGCCTCTAAGGAATAGCACGGAAAAGGGATGCATGAACTTAAATAGTTGAAGAAGAAACAGAATCTGACTTTCTCTAATTTGTTTTGGGTTATAATTAATATTATTTCTCTGTAGTGTCACATCCATATGAAGAACTAATACTTGACAACAGAATTTCTTCAAAAATGGAGACAGATAGGAAACCTGATGAAAAGGACTGGAAAACAAAAGGGACTACAAGGTATTCAATAACGTTTTGTGTCGGAAAATCAGTTGGTATTTAATGACTGCAGCACAACGCCAAAGATATTCCTCCCAGTCTTCTTTAAACTGTTACTGTACTATTGGGGAACCCCCAATCATTTTTTTATAAAGTAAAGCTACGGCATAGTTTCTCACTAATTGCTCCTCATTCATGGATACAGCCCTCCTTCATGCACTTATGGATCCGTGTCCATTTTAGAACTTCAGCTTATGAATACAAATGCCAAGCTTGGCAGTTTGTCTCCCAGAAACAGAAAGAGGCAAAGGGCATTCACACTTTTATTCAGAAGAAAATGGGCAGCTTGCAAGGGAAGTGGAGAGACAGAACATGTTCAAAACCTGGATTTATAGCAGAGAATAGTCGAAGGGAGTGGTTGTTGCTGTCTAAGGAGAAAAAAGAGAGAATTCAAAACATGCTTTCCCCCATTTGATTAGAAGGGGTGTCTGGGGTTACATTGTCTGAGATTCTTTGAGAGATGGCCTATGGGGAAGACAGAGTCCACTCTTGGCTCCCAAGGGGGCCTGAACCTGAATTGCTGGGGAAAAGAGCCCTTTTAGTAACAATGGCCCTATGGACAATCAGAAATGGAATTTAGAGCTGGGGAAAATCCAGTTTGGGGTAGATCTCCCAGGGAGGCTGTGGAGAGGCTGTCTGGGTATGCAGAATCAGATTGAGTTAAAGTTAAAAAAGAACAAAAACCCCAAAGGATTAGGGCGGCTGGTGCTGACATGATTAAAGTCCTGCTTCTCTGGGTGACTCAGGATACCTGCTTTCATTGTTGTGAAACTGATCAGTTGAAACCTCTGAGAGGATGCAGCATTTATACATTATCAGCAAGGAAGAGTTAAGGTAATTCCCAGGCATCCAAGACAGATCCTTGACAGAAGCTGCAAGACTTTCCAGGATGTGTTTGCTACATTATTTTCTTGTACAATATGGCTAATTTAATTCCTTACAGATATAGAATGTATTTCACAATGGTGGACCCTAGTGACCAGTTTCCCTTGTCCAGTCTGTCAGGGTTACAGGAGAGCCAGTTTGGTGTAGTGGTTAGGAACACGGACTCTAATCTCGGAAAACTGGGTTTGATTCCCCACTCCTCCACGTGCAGCTGCCGGTGTTACCTTGGGTCAGTCATAAGTTCTTTCAGAGCTGTTCTCTCAAGGGCACTTCTCGAAAGAGCTCTCTGAGACCCACCTACCTTGCAGGGTGTTTGTTGTGGGGAGGGGAAGGCAAAGGGATTGTAATTTGCTCTGAGACTCCTTCAGGTAGTGAAATTGAGGTATAAATCCAATCTTTTCTTCTTCTTCCATGGGTGGGGGCCTCCCAAACAACTACACCTATTGGGACAGAGTTGTCTTTGCAACAATAGCCACTACTCGTGCAGCTAAAGTGTGGATAAGGGATCTGGAAACTGTCCACTGCTCCTCCCTCAATTTCCATTCTATAATTTACAAAATCGATGTGTACATAAGTTCAATAAATTCAAAGTCCCTCTGTGACATTCAGTACAGTTCCAGATCAAGCATCCAGAGTCTATGTGCATGGAAGCTGTACAAGCTTTTGGTGTTCAGTCGCACAGTTGAGTCCGACTCTTTGCGACCCC
This sequence comes from Gekko japonicus, assembly GCF_001447785.1. NCBI lineage: Eukaryota > Metazoa > Chordata > Lepidosauria > Squamata > Gekkonidae > Gekko > Gekko japonicus. Next base: position 54,110 of record NW_015171600.1, read on the forward strand.
ATTGACCACATCACACCAGGCCCTCCTGTCTTCCATTGTGCTACGGAGTTTGCTTAATTTCATGTTTGTTGCATCGACTACACTGTCTAACCATCTCATCCTTTGCCATCCACTTCTTCTTTTACCTTCAATCTTTCCCAGCATCAGGGTCTTCCCCAGTGAGTGCTCCCTTCTCATTTGATGGCCAAAAC
>NW_015171600.1:54688-64805 GCF_001447785.1 Gekko japonicus
CCCCATTGACCACATCACACCAGGCCCTCCTGTCTTCCATTGTGCTACGGAGTTTGCTTAATTTCATGTTTGTTGCATCGACTACACTGTCTAACCATCTCATCCTTTGCCATCCACTTCTTCTTTTACCTTCAATCTTTCCCAGCATCAGGGTCTTCCCCAGTGAGTGCTCCCTTCTCATTTGATGGCCAAAACATTTGAGCTTCAGCTTCAGTATCTGGCCTTCCAGGGAACAGACAGGATTGATTTCTTTTAGGATTGACAAGCTTAGGTCTGTGGAAACAAATATGTGGATGTTGGGCCATCCAGTTTCCCTATGTGCAAACTGTCCCATTCGTTGCTCATTCCAAACAAGGTTATCTATTGGACTGAGATGGTCAAACAAGGAATCCTGAATAACCATTCATGGATATTAGTAGGTTCACAGTACAGTCAGAAGAACACTTCCCTGAGAGAAAACCCCATTGTATAGACAAGAGTAGGATTCTGAGGAGACCTGCTGAGGATTGTTCTCTAAAATGTTTCCTCTACTCATCTGTACAGGTAATCTGCAACCAGATATTGAGAGCAAAATGGCGAATCTTACCTCCACATCTGAGTTTCTACTCCTGGGATTTTCAGGTGTCCGAGAATTACAGATCTTACATTTCTTTGTCTTCTTAGCGGTATACATGGTAGCAGTCACTGGCAATCTTCTCATCATCATGGCTGTAGTGCTGGATCATCACCTGCATATGCCCATGTACTTCTTTCTCATGAACTTGGCCTTTATGGATCTTGGCTCTATTTCTGTGATGTTACCTAAAGCGATGGCCAATTTCCTCATGAATAGCAGGTCAATTTCTTATGCAGGTTGTGTGGCTCAAGTTTTCTGCTTCTTCCTATTTGGAGGGTCAGATTTTGCCATCCTCACAGTAATGGCACATGATCGGCATATTGCTATTTGCCATCCATTGCAATATGAGGCAATTATGAATAATGGAGCCTGCATTCAGATGGCTATAAGTGCATGGTTTACCGGTACACTTTCTGCCATATTACATACCAGTGGCACTTTTGCCATCACTTTCTGCTCCAATAAAATCAATCAGTTCTTCTGTAAAGTTCCACAAATATTAAAACTTTCCTGCTCAGACTTATATCGAATTGAAATTGGAATTAGTCTGTTTACCTGCAGCTTAATTGGAGGATGTTTTATCTACATCATTATAACTTATGTGAAGATTTTTGCAACACTACTCAGGATGCCTTCTGAGCAGGGTTGCAAAAAAGCCCTCTCCACTTGCCTTCCCCACCTCACTGTGGTGTCTCTGCTTGTTTTCACTGGACTCTTTGCTTACTTGAGGCCTCCTGCTAACACATCCTCTGATCTCGATATCCTTTTTGCAGTGATTTATGCCATATTACCTCCACTGCTGAATCCCTTCATCTATAGCATGAGAAACAAAGACATCAAGACTGCATTGTTAAAGCTCACTGGTTTTAGACGTTTTCCCCAAACCAGCTCCAGCAAAATTCATCTTGTAAAACTGGGCTGAACTGTCTTCTTTAGTTTATTGTGTTTTTTTGGTTTTGTACCCTGGGCTATGCATGATATAATATACCAATAATAACTGTTTCGATTTTGTGAAGCACGAACAGACGTTGGTGGGACAGGTAGAGATTTTCACTTTCACTTTTATCAGTACATAGCTGTGAGGACTGAAAATGTGATGCTGGATGGTTAGAGGTCCCACATGGAGCAAAAGCCATTTGAAACAGATAACTGCAAAGAGGAGGAGGAAGACATCAATACGAGCCCCCTGCCAATGATGCCATGAGGCCTTCTAGCTTCAGAGGATGGCATCTTGCACCTTATCTCCAACCCAATAATTCTGTCTGTGTACCAAAAATACACAAACACGCTAACACACACACAGTGGAAGCTGCTTTATACTGGATCAGACCATTGGTCCATCAAAGTCTGTTTTATCTAAATTGACTGCCAGCAGCTCCTTAGGTTGTCAAGCAGGGGTCTTTCACATCATCTACCCCCTAATCTTTTCAGCTTGAGATGCCTGGGAATGAAACTGGGACCTTCTGCATGCCAAGTAGAAGTTTCAGTGCTGAGCCAGACCCCCTCTATTTGCCACAGCTCCTCTCCTAATGGGCTGAGATCACTATCTTACCATTCTTAAATGTATGTCTTTATTTCCTTAGTTTTTGTGATTTTGCATTTCTCTAGACCCTCCCAAAACACGGTGGGTGACTTGTGAAAATCAATTTGTGAAATTCATTGGAAGCAAGCATAGGGTATTCATTTCTAGCATGAAAAGTTGAATCCAAGTTTGAATGTATGCAACTTTTATAATTTGTCTTGAGAGGGTTTTGGGTTTTTGTTTTTTGTATTCTTCTGTTTGTTATTTTTATGGCATTAATATCTGTAAATTTATTAAAAATAAAAAAGAAATACATATATAAATCCTTTCTTCTGGGAAGCATGGCATTTCAGATGCTTTAATCTAATGGAAAGTCACCAAATTGTGCTTGCTTGCTGGTTCTTTTTGAATGCCCCATTGTGATTTCTGTTATGGTTTCATAATCTATGGCCAACTCCCTAATAAACATCTGGTCAATTACATATGTTATAAGAGGTGGTCAAGTTTTTTCTCTCTCTCTTTCAGAAGGTCAGATCCCCCCCCCCTGAACACATGCACAATGATGGCACCTGATTGCTATTTTGCTATGCCACTGCATGCCACAACAATATAAGGCAATTGTGCATAAAGCGATCTCCATTCAAATGATGATCAGTGCATGGATTAGTTTGCTATATTCTATGCCAGATTGCAGCTCTGTTGACACTTACAATTACCTTCTTCTGCAATAAGGTTGAACTATTTGAGTATGAAATCCCACAGTTAATACACCTCTCCTTCTCTGACATACATGGTTGGGACTACGTTGACATATAAAAGTTTCTCTCCCCAGTATCTATGTGAAAACTGGGTTTCCTTGCCACATATCCAATGAGAACTTTCACTGTGCTTGGAGGAATGCAATGTGCTCTAAGGCCTAATGCACTGGAACATAATTAATGATACATCTAAGGTATACTGGGGGCTACAGGCCAAGTCCAAGGGCTGGTTCTGAACAAATCTTGTAAAACTGCATTAAAACATGTTTGAAAGAATGTATCCATAACCATGCATAAGATCAATCCTAGCTACCTTAATCTATTTTCCCCACTAGTGAGCTGCATAGCATCTTCCTGCAGAGGCTGAGAAGCTTTCTTGTTGAGTTGCTGGGGTCGTCCTTTCGGGTGAAATCAGACATTGGGTTGAATTCAGCCAAAATTTCTACTGGTGAAAAAGGAAGGAAAGGTCCCCTTTGACCACCAGGAGTAGCTCTGTTGGGGATTTGCCCAGACAAAAGCTATAAGCAATCAGGGCTGTAGTAGGGATGCCAGCCTCCAGATGGCACCTGGGGATCCCCTGGAATTACAATTCATCTCCAAACCAGAGAGATCAGTTCCGCTGGAGAGAGAAAAAATGGATGCTTTGGAGGGTGAACCATATGGCATTGCACCCCACCAAGGTCTCTGTACTCAGGCACTATCCCCAAATCTCCAGGAGTTTCCCAACCTGCATCTGGCAACCCTAACCCCGCATCCCCTGCTGGTGGTCAGCAGGGATCTGGCAACAGAGGGGAATGGAGCGACTCTGAGAGGTAAACTAAACATGACTGTGTACTCTTGGCCACCACCATGTTGGAGAGATTTTGAAATGTTACAAAGGCCTGTTCCTGATTGGGCCTACAGTGCAGACTCACTCTCTCACACACACACTAGTTGGGGACTTGAAATGTCTTTATAATGGTAGTGGTATCCTCATAGCAGTTATAAGGATGCTGTCACATTTAGTTTGTCCCTTATTGAAAAAGCTGGCTGGATCTAACTTATTTTGTCTATTCCATTTCTGTCTTCCCTTTCTAGTCTCCCTTTCCTACCCCTTTCTTCACACTCTGACCCATTGATCTGACATCATTTGCCAAGTGTACCTAGGCATAATGAAAGACATCTGAGATATTGATAGATATCAACTTTTCTCTTACAAGTCTGGTCTTCTGTCATGTACCCAAACAGATTCAGAAAATATAGCACATTAATTATCTGTTTAAGATTGTTGTACCACAGTAAGAAGCAACACAGCCAAGGGGGAAGGGTTCAGAAAGGCGTACAGGACTCTTGGAAGTACATCAGAATAGGCTTTCAATTAATCTCATTCTTGGGCACACATCCTTTTTTCATTCTGGTATACTGGATCATCAGCAACATGAATGGAGACATTTTCTACAAGAAGATTCAAGACTCAGGAGGGAGTAAAGCTGCACCTGGAGAAACTGAACCTGACATTGAAAGATATTCCCCAAACAATTTGCACAGTCATGGTAAGAATTTCTTAAATGTAGTTGTAGTGTTGGCCAAAGTAATTTGTCGATTTTTTCTTTTCCTCTGATTCACTTGTCTGCTCATCCCTCTAACTCAGGGGAGGGCTTCCATCAGGCCCACAGTGGAACTGGCCATCTCCTGTTTCCAGTTCTGCTGCTGCATCATAGCTTGCTTTGCCAGACTCTCTTAATCACTCAGTCATTTCATGTTTTAACCTGGGTCCTAGGCTCAGAACTCTGAGCATGAGATTTCTGTGGTGAATGTCAATAAATCAAAAGTAGGTTTGCAGCTTACAGATACACACCTGAACAGCATACTCAAGATTGTAACATCACAGACGTTTTGATGCAATAATTCAGAACAAGAGGTGTCAGTTATCAGATACCGTTAAATAAACAAAATATTGCAAGAGTGCTAATGTTTTAAGCATGTTTTTATTTCAAGTTAAAAAAAAACCTTTGTGTTTGTGTCCTTTATAAAGTTTATATCACTGCTACCAGGCATTACATTTTATGACACACATAGCCCAGCCCAACAAAATCTCATTTATGTAAGATCCGGCCCTCATAACAATTGAGTTTGACACCCCTGCTCTAATTGTTATGCTTTCCCCTAACACCTGCAGAGATTTTTGTTGTTGTTGTTTTTTAAATGAAGCTTTTATTCAAATGCTTCCTTATCCATTTAAGAGGTAGAATTTGGACACAGGTTGTCCTCCATATCCTGAGATAAAGACAGGAGAAACAGGTTAATACTTAAACTAGCTTTTTAAACAGCTCATGAACACATGAAGCAGCCTTATACTGAAGCAGACCCTTGGTCCATCAAAGTCAGTATTTTGTCTACTCAGACCAGCAGTGGCTCTGCAGGGTCCCAGTCTGAGCTCTTTCATGTCACCTCCTACCTCATCCTTTTAACTGAAGATGCTGGGAATTGAACCTGGGACCTTCTGCATGACAATCAGATGCTCTGCCAGTGAGCTACAGCCCTTCATTTTTTTTGCAAATATATTTTATTAAATTTTCAACTGTTAACAGGAAAACAACAAAGTGCGAACAACAACATGACATAAATCAATACCATAAATATAGAGAATATAGTGCAAGAACATACTATGGGTTACACAAGGGGCAGCCACAGTTCTGGAGGAGCATTCCTGAGTGACATCACACTGGCCTCAAACTCATCAGGTGTTTTCTGTTCCTTCCACTCGGGATAGAAAACCAGGCAGAAAGGTGCCAACCCAAGAATGTAAGCTTTGGGTCTCCATTGGGGAGACAGGCAGTGTATCAACAAAGTAACTAAATAAAATTACTGGGGGGTTGGCTGATGCTGCAAAGCATCAACAGAGTTCCTCCACCACACCCGCCTACCATGCAGGCATTGAAGAGCAAGCTTTTCAAAGCCTCCTTTCACCTTCGGAGGCCTCCAAGTGCCTGTAATCATCCTACTAATACACTTGTCATTTGAACTATTTCTGCCAACCTTGATACAGCCTAACAAGTCAAAAGACCATGTCTGTTTATTACAACATTCAGAATGAAAAGGAGGCACTTCGGGCAACTTGGGGGAAATCCAGGAAAATCCAGTCTGCACCTTGCATGGTGACAAGCTACTCCTGCAATCTAAGGATACGGCAGGCAGGTGGAGAAGAAGCTGCAAATGTAGTGGCCTCCAGAGGTGTAGCTGACTTCAATACTCACCCCTTTAATCTTTTGTTATTGGCTGGGCTCTCAGCAACTTAACCCCAGAAGTGCCTTTTGCATCAGCTCTCATGCTCCATTTTGAACAGGAATTTGGGCAAAGGGTACAGCAACCAAGCTTATTCAGTGGAGAATGGTGAGAACTAGGAATCTACCCCCCCTGCAATATAGGCTACGTTGAATGCTTTAACTGCCACTCAAAATAGTTCAGTTATCTATCAGACACTCTGATCTAAGACAAACAGAAAAACTGCTACTGAGAATGACTCTCTCATGTGGGTGACCCTCTCATGGTTAGCCACCTCTGTGGAGATCAGTTTGCCTCTAAGTGTGGAAAAGATGGAAGCCATATGATTGTACTCTCATAGACCTGTTATGAATTGTAATTTCACTATACATTTCACCATAAATCTGTGCATGAGACCAGGCAATTTTTTCCTTATTACCAGGCAGGATGATATAGGTAACCAAGGTAACCAAGCAAATGAGCTTTATCTCTGAACCATGTCATTGTCACCCTCATAATAGAGCTCTCTTTTCGTTCCTGTAATTCTTTTTTGCTTCTCTTCTTATTTCTCCCTCCCCCTTCTACCCTCAGCATTTCTCTGTCTCTCATTTTGAATATTTCCAATCTACTTGGATTGATAAAATGCAATGCCTCGATGACCTATGAGCAGCTTTTCTGCTTATGAAATAATAAGGATCTTATGATCCCCCCAAAGTCTACATCTCAAGATCATGGAAACTGCATGGTCAAAAGTCATAGGGGGTGAGAGGTAAAGTAATTGGGAACTGAGTGAGAGTGAGTGAAAAAGCCAGCTGGATGCCACCTCCTGACATAAGAACATAAGAAGAGCCCTACTGGGTTAGACCAATGGTCCATCTAGTCCAGCATCCTGTCTTACACAGTGGCCAACTAGTTCCTCTGGATGGCCACTAGTTCCTCTGAATGGCCAACAACAGGGCATAGAGACCGAGGCTTTCCCCTGAAGTTGCTTCCTGGCTCTGGGATTCAGAGGCTTAGTGCCTCTGACTGTGGAGGTTCCCCTCAGTTACCATGGCTAGTAGCCACTGATAGACCTATCTTCCATGAATCTATCTAATCCCCTTTTAAAGCTGATTATTCCTGTGGCCATCACTACATCCTCTGGCGAATTCCATATTTTAATCACTCTCTGTGTAAAGTAGTCCTCTAATATTACAGTTGAGTTTGTATAATACTTGCAGCCCAGCGCTAAAGTGACACCTTCCTGCTTTCCTCTGCCACTGCTTACAGTGCTGTCACAGGCTTGTGACCAAAAATGCCGGAACCAAGTTAATATTACACAACACATGAACAATTGTCTGCTAACATAGTATCCCACCCTTGATATTTTCTGACTAATTTCAAGAGTTGGATCTGTCAAAATAGATGCAAACTGTGGACTGGGAATTAGAATGCTATCCATTGCCCTTCCTCCATTTTCCATGCATGGATCATCTCTGTATGTACAATATGTATGCATGTAGAAAGTGTTACCATGTTGGGTGCCTACATAATATATGGTGTAATATCCTGAGTATACATATCCTACAGTCATGCATTCTTATGTACAATGCATGATGGTGGACGGGACAGGAAAGCAGGAATAATCTTGGTCCCCTCTCTGCTTTATCACAATTTAGGATGTTATTCAGTTAAAAGGTCTTCTCTTTTTCATTCTACAGGTAGCTCACATTTTGATATGGAGGCGAAATGTCCAATCTTTCCTCAGCATCTGAATTTCTGCTCTTGGGATTCTCAAATTTCCAAGAACTACAGATTTTGCACTTCTTTGTGACTGGCAACTAGAAACCTTATAATAACCCTTTCAGTAGTCTTTGATCACCATCTGCACACTCCTATGAATCTGGCCATTCTGGACCTTGGCTCAGTTTCCGTCACAATGCCAAAATCTATGGCCAATTCCCTCTTGCATAACCGGTCAGTTTCTTATTCTGTATGTGTAGCCCAGGTATTCTTTCTCTTCTTCTTCTATGACCACTATGTTGCCATCTGTTAACCACTGCGATATGAAACAATTATGCACAGAGGAGTCTGCATGCAGATGGCAGGAGGTGCATGGATAAGCGGCATACTTTATGGCATATTGCATATGGCTGGCACTTTTGCCATCACCTTCTGCTCCAATATGGTCAATCAGTTCTTCTGTGAGATCCCACAGTTACTAAAACTTTCCTGCTCTGACCTATGCTTAGTTGAATTTGGCCTCTTTATTCATAGCTTTGTCACAGTACTTGGATGCTTTATCTTCATGCTTTTAACTTACATGGAGATCATTGCAACAGTGCTCAGAATCCATTCAGTGCAGGGTTGGAAAAAAGCCCTCTCCACTTGCCTTCCTCATCTCACTGTGGTGTTTCTGCTTATTTTTGCAGCAATGTTTGCTTACGTAAGTCCTCCTGCTAACACATCATCTGATGTTGATGTTTTCGTAGTAATTTATTCTATACTCCTGCCATTGCTCAATCCATTCATCTATAGCATAAGAAACAAAGAGATCAAGACTGCTTTGCTGAAACTCTTCAGTTCTAGGCATTCTTCTGCAATCCCCAGCAGAGCTATTCCATAGAAATGTGATAGTAGATTATACATCATCATTTTAAAAAATATATTTTTATTATTTTTGGGTTATAGACACTGAAGAATATATTAAAAAAATTAATTGTATCTGCCACACAAAGTGTTACCTCAGCTTAATAACACATTCTCTGTATCTTTCACTTTTCTTATTGTAGATTTTGCTATACTAGGAAAAAATCCATACAAAATTACTGTTACTGAATATTATTTGTTAAATAATATTTGCTCTGTCTTCTTTAAAACATAGTTCATTATGTTGATCTGGAAAACTTAATTTCTGTGAGAATTATGTTTGGGAAGAATAAACAGAAAGAAGATGTTTGACTTTATGGTTATTTTGAGCCAGTATAGATGTCCATATTTGGATCTTTTTGATAAACTCTTTTTAGGAATATATATCTTTCCTTTAAATGGAGGTTATTATGTATTTGGCAAAGATTTACATACCTTTTTATTGCATCTTTTTCTGTTTTAGAAATCTAAGATGTATATTAGATATATCAAAAAATCTCATATTACCCATAATTTTTGGGAGAACGTTCGGAAGGAGATCGCTGACATAACTTCGATAGATCTAAGCCTTAAGCCTGAAGTGTTTCTGCTGAACTACTGGGATAATGATGTGGATGCTAGGAACAGGGAAATTATCTCGATGCTTCTGGCTGCAGCGCGTTTGACATTAGCGTCATGTTGGAGGTCTCCTCATCCTCCAACAATAGCAGCCTTGCATGAAAAAATATGGGATCAATTTGTGATGGCTAAGATAGCAGATAAAGTACATAGAGCTCAAATTTTACGGCCCTCTAACCTCAAATTTGAATCAACCTGGTTCCCGATATTTTCATTTCTTACTTCACGGGGCATATTGCCAATAAATACCTGTTACCAAAAATGGGTTTTGATGTAATGTACTAAGAGTCGAAATTTAAAGGATGCTTTCGTTATTTGTTATTATTATCTCTGGGGCTTTAAGTTCAAAAATACCTGAATGATACTGTAACTCTTTTGTAGGAATGTCGAGTGTTTATTATTGGATTATTTGCATGTTCTTGTTTGCTTTGTTATAAAAAATGAATAAAGAGAATTTTTTTAAAAAAATCTCATATTACTTGTACTTTACAATTTTCTTGACTCGCTGATTTCTGGTGTCTCTGTGTTAAGTGTACCTAGGAACAAGAGGGTGAGGCAGAGCTCCTCACAGGCCTCACAGGAGTTGCTTGGTCCCGCCTTGTAGGGGCACTGTGCGAGGGCTGGCTTGAGGATGGGTAGAGCCTGGGCAGGCTGGGGGCCATGGCCCAGGCAGTGGCGGAGCAGCTCGAGGGGCAGCTTGTGGCAGCACTCCACTGGTTTGGCCAGCAGGCT
>NW_015171600.1:64839-137054 GCF_001447785.1 Gekko japonicus
GAGTTCTTGTATTGTGAGAAAGGGAGAAAAGTACTACTTTCTCTACTTTCTCTATCCCAGGCATAATCTTGTAAACCTCTAACATGTTACCCCTCAGTTGTCATTTCTCCAAGCTAAAGAGCCCCATGCACTATAACCTTTCTTCATAGGGAAAGTGTTTCAACCTTGTATCATTCTACTTGCCCTTTTCTGCACTTTTTCCAATGCTACAATATCATTTCTGAGGTGTGATGACCAGAATTGCACACAGTATTCCAAATGAGGTCGATTTATATAGGAGCATTATGATACTGTGATGATGAGAATACCAGGGCGATTTCTCACTAGAGCTGCCTCGCAGTGCAGTGCGTTTGCCCCAACACAAACATGACAATTTCACACTCGAGGCTGCAGGGCTGCATTTGACCCGTGGCTTCGCCTGATTTCCTCCGCAGTTTCATGATCCTAAAAAAACAGGATCAGGAAACTGCGAAGGAAATTGGGTGAAGCCGCGAGTCAAAATGCAGCCCTGGAGCTTCGGGTGTGAAATTGACATGTTTGTTTTGGGGCAAACGGCGGCTGTGCTGTGAGGCAGCTCTAGTGAGAAATCGCCCCCAATGTGATGAGACCCTAGTGTGATGAGAATACCAAGGCAAGCTTGGAAAAACTGTGATCTGCCCAGCCATTGGCAAAAATCTTCGGAGACTCAAAGAAGGTCCCTAAAAATGTTTGTTGCTTTTTTAAAAAAAATCTGTTTATGCACTTCAGCTTAAAATTTTAATAAACCTAAGCCTAACTCCAAATCTGTTGTGGGATCTTTCTTTTGGGTGCGTGGTGGCAAAATGGAAGGACTCTAATGCATTGCTTAGATGCATTTGGTCTTACGTCATGCACAGGCTTGCTGCACTAATGATCTATTTAAGATAGTTACAGAAATAGGAAAAAAAGAATACAGCAGAGGGAAAAGATTTCAGCAGCACTTGGCAGTTAAGTGAGGAGAACTCCTGGGAGCAAGTTGCCAAGAACAGCTCTCTCTTACTCACGCAGCCTTTTTTATTGTGATTTGACGGAAATCAGCAGACTCCATTGTAACAAGTCATCCAGGGAATGGCCAGAGCAAGTGGATACATGTATTTAAACAGCTGAACAAGAAACTGAAGCAGACCTTCTCTCATTTGCCACAAATCTTAATTAATGTTATTTATTCACTGGTCCACATCCACATCAAGAATAAAGAATATTTGATGACAGAACTTCAGCAGAAATGGAGACAGGGAATCTAAGATGAAAAGGTCTGGAGAAGAAACAGGACTCCAAGGTATTCAATATATTGGAAAATCGGTGTGTGAGTGTAGAATGATTGTAGCACAGTTTCAAAGGTGAAGTATCTTCTACAATCTTCGACAATGATTTGCTGTGTTATTTGGAAGTGTTTCATTACTCACAAATAATTCTTTAAATTAAAATTACCTCAGAGTGTTAGAAGAATTGCTCCTGGAGTGATTGGTGCCAGATTTTCTCTATTTACTCATAGAGCCATGTGTGTTTCAGGTGGGTAGGCATGTTGGTATGAAGCAATAAAACAAAGTTTGAGTCCAGTGGCACCTTTAAGACCAACAAAGTTTAATTTTGGGTACAAGCTTTCATGTGCATCCACAAAGGACATTCAAAACATATACATTTAATTAGAATAAAATGGGCAACCTAAAGAAAAGTGGAGAGACAGAGCATATTCAAAACTTCATAGCTGGATAGCAAAACATACTCTAAGGGGATGGTTCTTGCTGTCTAATGGGGTAAAAGGAAGAATATAAATAGAATATACTTTTGTTGTTGGATTAGAAGGAATGGAGGGTTATGTGGTATGAGATTCCTTAGTGGGTGAGAGATGGTCTTTGGGAATGGTCCTTGGTTCTCAAGGATGTTTGAATCTGAATTGCTGGGTGAAAGAGCCCTTTTATTACCATTGGGCTTAAGGACCACTGGAGTAGGAATCTGGAGATAGGGGGAAATATCTGGTTTGGGTTAGAAGTACCAGTGGGTCACCTTTGAGGTTTAATTGATGTGGGGAACTAGACTGACAAAATTCAGATGACAACTGAGTAGGGTGGATTGGTGGAGACATGATTAAAGTGGTGCTTCTCTGGGTGATCCAGGATACCTGCTTTAATATGGGGTGAAATTGATCATTTGGAAACCCTAAGAGGGGAATGCAGCATTCATAGAATTCATAGAATCAGCCAGGTAGAGTTAAAGTAATTCTCAGGCATCAAAGAAAGGCCTTAACAACAGGGCCCCAAGGCTCTCTAAGGCTCCGTCAGCGTACAATTTCCACCTATAATTTTAATTAATTGCTGAAAAACTAGTCTAAAAAAAAGAAGGACCCTATTGGCCAGTTTCCCCTGTCCAGTCTGTCAGGAATATAGGACTTCAAGGGAGGGGACTCCCAAAAGTCTCATCACATGTGGGGGTGGGAGGTATTGTCCATGTAACAACAGCCTTTACATGAGGAGATGGATAAGGGATCAGGAAACTGTCCACTGTCCCTTCCTATGCATGCACAAGTTGGATAGGAATCCTTCTATGAGGTTTGGTATAGTTCCAAGTCAAGTTTCCAGAGTCTATGGACATGGAAGTTTTAGAAGACTAGCTCTCAGCAAACAAACATGGGGAGGGAGGGGACAGCCAGAGAGGTGTTGATCACCGGTGCAGTTTGGCCATGTGCATTCTCCCATTCTTTGTTTATTCAACACAAGGTTAGCTACCAGGCTGAGATGGTCAAACAAAGAATCCTAAATAACCATTCACTTATGTTAATTTATTAACAGTGCAATCAGAACACTTCCCAGGCAACGCTGCTGGTTTCTGGGGGCTGCTTTGCCGCCCTTAGGAAGCCAGGCAGCAACAGAGCCACAATGCCAGGCATCATGACATGGGCAGGGGGTGGAGCCGGCTAGGATAAACAGCCAGGCTCTACTCCTGCCCAATGACAGTTGCTCCGATGTGCTCCTGAGAGTGGAGCACAAGGACTTCGCTGCTTGCTTATCTTGAGGCCTTGGGCTTGAGGTCAGCAGCAGGTAATGGTGGGAAGACTTCTGCGGTGGCAGGGAGACCCAGCGGCGGTGCACTGCTGTTGCCACGGGCTTCTGTCGGTGGCGGTGTGCTCCTGATGGTGGCGGCGAGCTCAGAATGGCAGCAGGCTTCAGGCAGCTGGAGGATCGAGGCCGCATCAGCAGTCCGGGTGGTGAGGCCACGTCAGCAATCTAGGCAGCGGGGCTGTGGTAGCAGCTGACACAGCCTTGACGGTGGTCTGGTCTGTTGCAGCCATGGCCCAATCCTGGGACCTCGGCACCTGCCAGATATTCGAGGCAGCAGAAGCTCAGCAGTGGCCCCACCGGTTTGTGTTATTTTTTAAACACACACACATGCCCACGCTCCCCTCTTCCTTAGGTTGGTGTGGGAGTGCAGCCAATGGGAACAGCTACTAGGAACGGGGTAGCTCAATTGGGCACTCAGTGTGTGTGGGTGAAATCAAGTGTAATTTGAATGGAAAACAACTGATCTTCTAATGGTTTCCTTCTGTGAAGGAATCCTTATCATCTACATGTGACCTTGACAGTGTGAATGCACACTAAGTTGGCAAAATTAGGTTAGTCTTTGTCATGTGTTAGCATTCATAATATCCATTGCAATACGTCATTTGTACCTTATGTTTTCTGTTTCAGCAGGGATACAGTGTGACTTCCAATCTGACGCTGTGATCTGGGAATCTGACAGCTGGCATGTCTTTACATGTCATTGGTTTGGTCCTAATGAGCATTCTTCACAGGTTTAATAATGCATTTCTCTTTAAGCGGAAGCCCAGTGTGCTGCCAGGGCCTAGATGAGTGGCATTGGTTATGACAGGCTGTGGGAGGTGCCGGCTGGGATGCGTCGGTGCAGCCACGGCAATAGGAAATTAGGCAGATGGCTTCCAGGGAGGTTCCAGTGGGGCAAGGGTTAAGCAGGACCCATCAGAGAATCAGCATGGCTTGGGAAGCCAGACGGCTGTTCTGCCCATGCACTTGGGAGAAATGAAACTACTTCTAGACCTGGCAGCCCAACCTTACTTACATACAGGTAAATAGGGGCCACTAGAGCCATCTTCACATTATGGCGAGTGTGCATACAGCCTGCACGTATGTGCATACATCGAATGGTAAGAAGGAGCCAGTGCACATTTCTGTGTGCTTGTCCTGGTCTTTAGGATAGGAACCCAGTTTCTATTAAGAAATGAGAGGTGCTGTGCTCTCTTCATGGTAAGGTTTTTTAGAATAAATAAATAATTAAAACACCAAACAAGCAAACAAAATTAAATTATACAGGTTTTTAAAGTGACACCACATTGTAAATTGGCAATATCTCATTTTTAAAGCCGAACTCACCGGTTGGCTATGATGGTTCTTAGTGGTTATTAAAGAAGCATTTCATATACCTAGAAGCATTTCAAAATGCTTATTGGGGCAGTACCTTGATTTTTAAAACAATGGACGCCTCCCTGTTCAGGTCTGCTTGTAATCGTTGGAAAATTCTTTAAGAGCGCCAAGGCACTAAGAGAATTGATCCAGATCTCCTCTAGTGTTGTTTCCACAGTTTGACAATCCAGGGGATCAGGGACTAGATCAGGGGACTTGGAGATGTTCTCTTCTGATATAGACTTTAGCCAGTGACAATTCCAGGCCTCAGTTTCCTATCTTTCAGGGTGCAGGGTTGCCAGAAGATCCAAAGGGAAAAAGTCTTGTCTGTTTAATGGAGACTTAATGCGTGGAAATACACAGCTGTAGTTTTTCATGGCATGGAGGTAAATAACATCACTGGATAATTGACATCCCTTTAAAGGGAGCGGGCTTCCTTTGCTACCCAGGAATATCAGTAATTTATTTCATTTGATCAGTGTAAACATAAGCCCTAAGAACATTGGGCAGTGCCTTGCAAATCACAATTACTGTGCGATGTAAACATTGCTTTGTGAATGTAGTGGAATTACTAAAGCATTCTATGAAGGTATTGGGGAAAGGGAGCTCTAGAGGACCAGAGGCAACCCATTTATCTGGCAGTGAAATAAGGGTCAATTTTTGGAACCTGAGGTGTTGCTGCACTTCAAGTTGGGATGACAGTTACTGCTTTAGGAACGTGGATGGAACTCCACTGATCAGGCACCTATTTGTGGAAATTAGCGCCCGCTCTGGGCGAGTAGGGCCTTTCCTTGCGATGATAAGAGCACAGTGGCCCAGAGTGCAGATGGTCTGGTTGGCTATTCTGCGTCATCACAAAGGGCAAAGACATGGTGCTACAAGTGGAGACTGACCTTAAGATGGTAAGAGCAAGGTGGCCTGGAGTGCAGATAGTCTGGTCGGCTATTCTGATTCACCATGAAGGGCAGGGCCCTGGTGCTACAAGTGGAGGCTGACTTTGTGGTGATAAGAGCAAGGTGGCCCAGAGTGCAGATACTCTGGTTGGCTATTCTGACTCACCATGAAGGGCAAGGCCCTGGTGTTACAAGCGGAAGCTGACCTTGTGATGATAAGAGCAAGGTGGCCCAGTAGTGCTGATAGTGGGGTTGGTTATTTTGCCCTGCCAAGTATGGTGCAATTTGGAGACCCCCGCTAGGCGTACAGCCACCCGCCAGATGTGGGAGCACATGGAGGACAGTTGAGTTCCAGGACCTGTATAGGGCTGACAGGGTGTACCTATCAAACAAGAGCAATTAGGTTATTTTTGCAGGAGTTGCTCCAAGGGATTAGATCAGTCTTGGGCTTTTAGTGGGGAGCAAAGACCAAAGCAGAGGCTTGGTCTTGGCTGTAGCAGGTTGATGTGGGCAAGAAACCGGAACTGGTGAGCACCATACAGCATTTTCCCCATTAGGGAACAGGGGGTCATCAGCAATGTTCCCTCTAAGCTGTGGAGTCTTGTGTGCGAAAATTCTACTTTGTGAGCAACTGGCATTAAAGCTGTGAACCAGCGATTTGGCTACTGCATAAATCAGTTTGATCTGGAGCCATCCTTCCTGACCTAAGACAAAAATGTGTGAGCTGGAGGCTAAAAAACTGTGAGATAGCTCACACTAACTCAGCTTAGAGGGAACACTGGTCATCAGGAGCTGCCTTCGTATTTCTAAGGTCCAGGGTGGGGAACAGTGATCACCTCTTCTGGGAACCTCTTAGGGTATGCTCCTCTCTGCACGTTGGAAGGTTTCAGGGGTTTCAGACCAATGGCTCAAGACCGGATGTTATGTTAAATAGTTAATAAAGTGGCCCTTGTTTACTTCCAAACCGTTGTCTGTCTCGTTATTCTGATGGGGGGGGCATACACCATTTAATTAGCCAGTGTAGTAATTTCGAGGAGACCTACTGAGGATTGTTCTCTAAAACATTTCCTCCACTCAACCCTACAGGTACCCTGCAACTGGATATTGAGAGCAAAATGCTGAATTTTACCTCCACATCTGAATTCTTGCTCCTGGAATTTTCAGACATCCGAGAACTACAGATCTTATATTTCTTTGTCTTCTTAGCGGTATATGCAACTGTAGTGATTAGTAATCTTCTCATCATCATTGCTGTAGTTCTTGATCATCATCTCCACACCCCCATGTACTTCTTCCTCATGAACTTGGCTGTCCTGGACCTTGGCTCAGTTTCTGTCACGGTACCTAAAGCTATAGCCAATTCCCTCCTGAACACCAGGTCCATTTCTTATTCAGGATGTGTGGCTCAAGTATTTGTCTACGTCTTATTTGCAGGGTCAAATTTTGCCCTCCTAACAGTAATGGCACATGATCGGTATGTTGCTATCTGCAGTCCATTGCAATATGAGACAATCATGCATAAAGGAGCCTGCATTCGAATGGCAGCCAGTGCATGGTTTGTCGGTATACTTAATGCCACTTTACACACCAGTGGCACTTTTGCCATCACCTTCTGCTCCAACATAATCAATCAGTTCTTCTGTGAAGTTCCACAAATAGTAAAACTTTCCTGCTCAAACTTATATCTAATTGAAATTGGAATTCTTCTGTTTAGCTGCAGCTTAGTTGGAGGATGTTTTATCTATATCATTATAACTTACATGCAGATTTTTGCAACTGTACTCAGAATGCCTTCTGTGCAGGGTCGGAAAAAAGCCCTCTCCACTTGCCTTCCCCACCTCACTGTGGTGTCTCTGCTTGTTGTCACTGCAGTGTTTGCATACTTAAGGCCTCCTGCAAAAACATCATCTGATCTTGATATCCTTTTTGCAGTGATCTATGTTATATTACCTCCATTGCTCAATCCCTTCATCTATAGCATGAGAAACAAAGACATAAAGATTGCATTGTTGAAGCTCACTGGTTTTGGACAATTTCCCCAAATCAGCTCCAGCCAAATTTTTCTTGGAAAATGGTGTTGAATTATCTTTTCTGGGCGATTTTCTTTATCAACATTGTAATTTGGGATATACACAATATAAAATAATATGGTTTGGTGGATTTTTTTTAAATCTGTGAAGCACAAGCAGAAGTTGGTGAGCTTTGGACTCCTCCCCCCCTTTCTTTCAGTACTCAACTGTGAGGATGGAAATTTTGAAGCTTGGAGTTTGAGTTCCCACTTGGAACAAACATGGTTTGAAACACATAATTGCAATTAGGAGGTGGAAGATATTGAGGTCACCCTCCAGCTTTGATCCCATAAGGTCTTCTAGCTCCAATGGAAGGCATCTTTCATCACAATCCCAAACCAATAATTCTGCCTGTGTCAGAGATCACTACACCACCACTCAAAGACTGGTGCCTGCCCCGGGAGTGGGTGCTGGCATTTGCCTGCCCCCCATTCTTTTGGAGGAAGTATGAGTGTGGGGGTAGCCAATTATTGGTCAGCGGGGGAGCACTGGCCAATTGAGGGCTAGCTCACTGGCCAGGGTTTGGTGGCAGCTGCCCTTGCTCCTCAGATCAGCCCAGCACAAGCTCAGAAGAAGATGGAACTGTGTGTCTGGGCAACATGTGGAGCGACAATTACCTGGATGATCCCACAGCAAACTTAGCTGGGGTTTGGATCAGCCGGGGTGTGTGTGCAGGAGGTCCTGGTGTTATATCCGTTGACTGCCACTAGGCAACAGCAGTATGCAACCCGAGCTTGGCTCCTAAAGAACAATAGGGGCTAGGATCCTGTGAGCACCTATCAGAACTGTGGCAGGAAGTTCAAAACCTCCAATAGGACTGGTGGGGTGCCCCAGGGACTGTATATAGTTGGCCGCTCCAGCTGGTAAAAGTTGTTGTGTGTTGTGTACCAATAAACCATGAGCTGCTAATCACATAGTTTCCAGCTTCTCCATGTGTTGAACCTAGTACACAACACCTGGGTTGGCTGCAGGCACATTTCATCAGTGGGGGAAAGTCCCTGGGTGTTGGCAGCCAGTGTTTGTAGGTAATTCCAGCCAAGCCTCCCTTTGGATTTTGGGTGTGAGCCACGGCAGCCAGCTGGCTGGCAGCTGGTGCTTGCCTACCTGCCACACTAGCTCACTGATCGGGGTGAGCACTCCCCCCCACTTGGCAGGTTGCCAATACGTCAGGCGACTGCAGGCCTCTGCCACCCCCGCTTGCTGGCTGGTGCCTGCCTCCCTGCCATGCCATCTCACTTTTTGCGAGAGCCCTCCCCACCACAGCAGGTCACTGCCTCACCAGGCGGTCATATGGTGGGTTGCAGTAGTGGATGAGGCCTCCCCATGCCTTGCCTCCAATAGTGGGAGGCTGCATACCCTGCCAGCGATATGGTGCCTGGGGAGCAGATGGCCACAGCTGCCAGCAGGTTCCATTTACCAGAGGGCCATGGCTGGCTGCAGCTGGGGGCTGGTGCTCTCCTCGTAACTCGAGCCAGAAAGGGGTCGAGGGCCAGATAGGAATGGGCCAGACACACTCCTCTGGCCTGGTGGTGGACCCCAAATCATCTCAGGGTAGTCTGATTGGTTTCCGTATCACCCTTTGTCTGCAGAGGGTCCCAGGTGCACTTCCCAGCATCTCCATTCCAAAGGGCTAGACGATGGGGCAGGCGGAAGACTTTTTCCATGGACTCGGGACAGGCCAGTCAGTTCTCATATTGCCCTTGCAGCAGAGCAACTTACATCTTTAGTGATGCTCTGAGCCCTGCGCTAAAACCGCTCTCTTCCCCGGAGAGGGCCAGGGCCACAGTAAACGAGTGTCTGCATTGTCTGCAAGTTCACTTCTCAGCCTCTCCATTGAGAAAAATAAAAAGTATTGGTCTTGGATACAGGAACTGTTACAAAAAATGTTGAAAATCACTGTGCCTTATATACCAGAACTGTTTTTTGTTGAATATAATGCCAGAAAATTATAAGAGACAAGACTGCTATTTTACTATACATATCCTAACAGCAGCAAGGATGTTATATGCAAAATATTGAAGAAGAGCAGAAGTACCTACAAAAGAAGAAGCTGTAGTCAAAATATTGGAAACTGCTGAGATGGACAAATTGACTATGATATTAAGAGGAAATATCAAAGAAGACTTTGAAAACACATGGTCAAGATTTTATGATTGGATTGAAGAATATAATAACTAAAATTCCTGCACATCTAACCTCTACTGAAACAAAAAAAAAAACTAAGGAACTAAGAATTATAGACTTAACTACTGATAAAATGTATGGTGGGAAAAAGTAAGAAATTTTTTTAGACCCTAATAAGATATCAAAAAAAAGGGGTAAAATGATAGAATCTCCATTTTATGTGTATTAATGTATGTTTGTTTCTTTTTGTCTTATAAAATTGAAATAAAAATACATGAAAAAGAATGAATCCATAACCATGTATGAGATAAATCCTAGCTACCTTAATCTAATTTCCCCACTTTGATTGCATTTCCAAGCACTACTGAGAATATATGTATGACACCAGCTGATGTGTGTTGCCCTTTACTGATAGCCAGCTGCACAGCATCTTCCTGCAGAGGCTGAGAGGCTTTCTTGTTGAATTGCTGGGGTCGTCCTTTCAGGTGAAATAAGTAATTGAGTTGGATTCAGCCAAGATTTCTGCTGGTGAAAAAGGAAGGAAAGGTCCCCTTTGTCCACCAGGAGAAGCTCTGTTGGGGTTCTGCACAGACAAAAGCTGTAAGCAATCAGGGGCTGTAGGGATGCCAGCCTCCAGGTGGCACCTGGGGATCTCCTGGCATTATAGTTCATCTCCAGAGTAGAGAGATCAGTTCCCCTTGGGGGTGAAATGGATGTTTTGGAGGGTGGACCATGTGGCATTGTACTCCACCAAGGTCCCTGTCCTCCCCAGGCTCCGTCCACTAATCTACAGGCGTTTCCCAACCTGTATCTGTCAACCCTACCCTCTCACCCCCTGTTGGTGGCCAGGGGGCACCTGGTAACCCTAAATACCATTGGAGTTATGCTAGGGCCTAGAGCTTTCTCAGTCCTCAATTGCTAGCCTTAACCTTTCATTATATGAGAATCTACTCTCTGCCTAGAAGGAAACTGCAGTTGCCACAGACTTCTGATTAATGCATCTGGGGTGTGTTGGGACCTACAGTTCTTCATGTTACTGGATTAGACCTGAATTTTCCTGAAAATTTGCCCTGCATTCTGCATGTTCATCCAGTATCCAAGGAACGAATCCAGTTATTAGTCATACCAGGGGTCATTTCGTAGAAAAAGTGGTGCAGGAGCTCATTAGCATAATTCATTAGCATAACTTATTTGCATATGCCACACCACCTGACAAAGGGCGGGCATGTTTAAAATGCCTTTCTTTCCCTTCCCCAGATGGGGAAGGGAAAGAAAGGCCTTTAAATCCCCCCCACTTCCCCGAGTTTCTCTGTAAAAGTGGAAACACTCAGGGGAAGATGGGGGCATGTCTGCCTGCCTGCCCTTCCCTTCCCCAGCCAACCTGCCATGGCAGACTGGCTGGGGAAGCAAAGGGCAGCATGCAAGCATGCCTGGGTTCCCTACTCCTGGGCTTTTTACTCCCGGAACACCGTTCCTGCTCGTTCCCCCTCGAAATGACCCCACTTTTTGTCAATGGGGGTCCAAAGTGGCTTATAAAATCCTCCCCACCTCCATTCTATCCTGCCAGCAATCCTGTGAGGTAGGTTAGGCTGAGAGTGTGTGACTGGCCCAAGGTCACCCAGCAAGCTTCCATTCCATGGCAGAGTGGGGATTCAAAAATGGGTCTCTCAGATCCTAGTCCAACACTCTAGTCATCTGCTACACTGGCTTTGAAGCTTCCCCAGGTTTACTATAATTTTTCCCAATCCAACTCAACATGTTTACTGTACTTCTAAGGATAGTCATGTAGGGTCACTCATTGTGGTATAGAAAATTGTCTTTTTTTGGGGGGGGGAATTGTCATGTCACTCAGACCGATTTTCCACAATCCACCGCTCTGCCCTTGCTCTTCCTTTCCCCCCGACTGGATGCATCAATTTCTCACTATTTGCTGTGTGGCCGCATTTTGACCCGCACCTTCGGACGATTTCTCCCGTGTCTTCTCGATCCTATTTGTTGAGGATTGAGAAGAGGTGGGAGTAATCGGCTGAAGCTGCCGGTCAAATGTGGGAAATTGACACATGCAATTGGGGGAAAGGGGAGAGCGAGGGTGGAGCAGCGGCTTGTGGGAAATCAGTCTTATTCAATGTAAATTATGTCATCTGTCATCCTCCTCATACGCCTTATTTCACATTCTGATACCTTATTTGAAATCAGGAATTTTTGATACCAAGTTTGGTCTTGAATTATTTATTCAAAAAAGTTACAAAAATATATGCAACTATACAGCAGAGGGAGGGCGGGATCTGTATTTCCCATCAGGTACATAGGACTTAGGGGAGCAATTTGTGAAGCAGGTGGAACAGACTGCAAATTAATCTTCTCACACATCGAGCCTTTCTAAGACAGGTTTAGACAGGAATCTGACACATGTACTGTGGCAAGTTCCAGGAGAAGCTTGTGGGAATGGGCTGGGGGGAAAACTGTTTACATTTTAACCTTCAAAAAACAAACTGATTCTTAAATTTAAACTTCTAAGTCTTGATTTGTTCTGGGTGTTATTCTTTCCTTTTTTCTGTGCTGTTGTCTCGAAAAAGGCTGTTTGATGTTTCCTTTCTTCTTACCTATCTAACAGTCTTTCTGAATGTTATCACTTTCCTGTGCCAGGGGAATTGGTTCATTGGATGCATGTTAAACTGTGGGATTCACCACTTAGGCTCTGACGGAGTATGAGAGTTCTCTTGGCTTGGGACCTTTTCTGAACTCTCAGAGCCACAAGTTCTACTTCCCAGCCTGTAGGCAAATTGTTTAAACTTTTAATATTTCAGCTGGCATACAACCATGCATGGGATACTTAATTCCTTCTTTGAATCCATCTCCATATCTGTGTCATAGTTGAGGAGGATCAATGTTCAGGAATCGGCACAAACATTCAATTTACATATAAGGAAGTCAGTCAGCTGAATTAAAGAATGAATGGGGAAGATGGGCAATAAGGCTAAGATTTGCTGTCAGCCATGGTCCGATAGTGATCACCTAACTATCTGCTGCCCACATGTTCAGAGCGGAGGATTGATTTTCCTTGACTTGCAACATCAGTGCCGATGTGAAAGAATAAGGTGAGTATATAGTCCATCCCAAATTATTCTTTTTTGCTGAGCCTTTTTGGATTAGTATGTCTCCAGTCCTGAAATAGCTGGTGCATGCCCCAGTAAGTCAGTTGCACCATCAGTGGTGCTGTTAAGAAATGCTTGTCATGACATTGATTAACCTGAAAGTTCTCTTTGTGATCAGGAGGGAATGGCTTCCCTGGTTTCTTGTGTGTGCATGTGTGTGTGCAGGTAGGAAAAAGTGATAGGTAACTGTTGTACATGGACAATGAGTTCTCTGCTATGGATTCACCAGTTGTCCTGTTGTTGCACTCATCTGTTTGCATTCTAATCTTCTAGCCCTTTGAGTGCACCAAACCAGCTATTTGGCTAGTAGAATGTGAGTTCTCATTCAATCACCCAAAATGCTGGGTTCATGAGATCTTCATGGGCAGATGCCATATGGGATGGGGGCTGCAGTAAGAAGGGGATTTGAATGAGACTGAGTGGGAAAAAAAGTGGCTGGTTCCAATCCTGTGCATTGTGCTTGTGGCATATTGACTTTTGTGTTGAGGTGATCTGGTAAATCCTGTATAATCTGACATCTCAAAAAAGCTTTACTAAAGCCCAAACACAAAGCATACAACTTAGTAATCATGGGATAAGACTGATATAAGAATTAGTACATGATTGATAGGTAAAAATAGAGCATTATCTAAATTGTTCTTGAGTGATCAGACACCAACTGCCAGCCAAGGGAAGACTGGTTGCTGATGAAGATCTCATTGCTCAGCACCAGACCCTTGCCTATGTGAGGAGCTCCTGCCAGCCAACTACCAAGTGTCCATCAACAGAAGACCAGCTGCTCAGCCCACCTCCCCTGCCAACCTGCCAGCAAGATGTTTACGGTGCAATTTAGTATTTTATTCTCATTTAAAGTGAGTTATGTTATTTGCCTTGAGAAGATCTTTGGCTGTATGTATTTTCTAAATCAGGACTAAGCTATGAATTAGATTTGCACAGGACTCCAAATTAGCCAGGATGGTGAAAATCCAAGGATACTCCAAAAGTATCATTTTGAAATTGGTGATTGGGCATCAATGCAACAAAGGATATTCAGTGTAAATACATGCAAACTGACGTACACATGGGTTTTGGGGACAATTTGGGAACAATTCTCAGCAGTTCTATTCAGAAGTCTGTCATATTTTATTCATTGGGACTTACTTCTAGGACTGCATTCTTATTGTCTCAACTTCCACATAACTGGAAGGGTCTTTTGAAATGGAGAAAAGGCTTTGGGGTTATGGTGAGTGAGTAATACTGTGTATAGATCTAGTGTATAGTTCTAGCTACCCTGTCACAGAGCTGGAAAAACCCACAGAAAAGGCAACATTAATGTTATTGTACATGAGGAAAAGCTAAAGTATTTGTAGCTGTTTAATTTAGGGGAAAGGATGAAAAGAAGAGAGAGTGAGGAGAGACTGGAGAGAAAAAAAGTTCTCCCTCTTGAGTGACACTAGAATTTGGGTTCTGCCAAAGAGAAAGACTATCAATAGATACAGAAGAAATTTATTGTACATGAGGAAAAGCTAAAGTATTTGTAGCTGTTTAATTTAGGGGAAAGAATGAAAAGAAGAGAGACTGCGGAGAGACTGGAGAGAAAAAAAAGTTCTCCCTCTTGAGTGACACTAGAATTTGGGTTCTGCCAAAGAGAAAGACTATCAATAGATACAGAGGAAACAACAGAACATTTTTTCTCTAATTACATCATTTATTTTGGAATTCTTCACCAGAAGATGTTTTGCTAGCCACAAGAGTAATTACTTGTGAAATGGGATTAGATAAAATTAGGGAAGATAGGTCTTCTGCTGACTATTAGATATTATAACTAAATTGAATGTTCAGGAGTCAGCCCGTCTTTCTCTCTCAAACAATTTATCACACAGTACTGTTAGTAATGGGAGAAGGGAACCATTGTGCCACCCTGAGCTCCTTGAATGATGGTGGTGGAGAATGCTGTCAAGTCACAGCGGTCTTATGGCCACCCCGTAGGGTTTT
The DNA here is from genome assembly GCF_001447785.1 of Gekko japonicus. Classification (NCBI taxonomy): domain Eukaryota; kingdom Metazoa; phylum Chordata; class Lepidosauria; order Squamata; family Gekkonidae; genus Gekko; species Gekko japonicus. The sequence goes on from NW_015171600.1 coordinate 79,488, forward strand.
CAAGGCAAGAGACTTTCAGAGGTGGTTTGCCATTGCCTGCCTCTGCATCGTGACCCTGGTATTCCTTGGAGGTCTCCCATCCAAATACTAGCCAGGGCTGACCCTGCTTAGCTTCCAAGATCTGACAAGATCAGGCTAGCCTGGGCTATCCAGATCATGGTTCCTTAACCTTGAAGGAAGTGTGGGATTTTAAAAATGAGCTATGTAAGTAATTCAATAAAATATGCATACATCTCAGGAGAGGATGAGAAGACTATGCCCTTCCTGTCCCACTGGTGAGTTTCCAAGAAGTATCTGGCTTGCCAGTGTGGGCAAGGTACTGGACTAGATGGAACCTTGCTTAAGAATCCCCTTGAAGTCATTTCTTAAAGACTGGAAGAATTCAAATAAACGAAGTATGGTTGTGGGATAATGTGCCTTCACATGCAATGCATTGCTTATTTCTGACTGCACACAAATTAAATGTATGTAGCTGTCCTTGTGCTATGTGTGATAATTCCTGATTGAATTATCAGACAAATTATACCTGCTCAGGTATGCATATAGGTCTGTGTAACCTAGTGGAGATCAGTCTGTGAAAGTTGAGATAAAGATGGTAGATGCAATCTTAATAAAGTTAAGTGTCCTCTCATTCAACACAGGTTTATTTGGTGGACTGAGATTCTCAGAATATGCAATTCTGATCAACCTTGAATTAATATTGGTACTACTTTGTCTCACAGATACCAAGAATCAAAGTTTTGAGGACAAAATGCCTAACATTACCAGCACTTCCACGTTTCTGCTCCTGGAATTTACAGAGATCCGAACCCTACAGATTTTACACTTCTCTGCATTCCTAGGATTGTACTTGGTAGCTGTGACCAACAATCTTCTCATCACCATTTTGGTAACTCTTGATCATCACCTGCACAGCCCGATGTACTTTTTCTTAATGAACTTGGGTGTTATGGATATTGGTTCCATTTCTGTTATGGTACCCAAAGCTATGTTTAATTCCCTCATGAACACCAGGTCAATCTCTTATTCTGGATGTGTTGCTCAGGTTTTCTTCTTCTTTGCCTTTGCAACCTCTGACCTTGCCCTTCTCACAATAATGGCATATGATCGATATGTCGCTATCTGCAAGCCATTGCTATATGAGTTAATTATGCACAGAGGAGCCTGCATTCAGATGGCAGTCAGTGCATGGGTTAGTGGCATTCTTAATGCTACATTACATACTGGAGGTACTTTTTCTATTACCTTCTGCTCCAATGTGGTCAATCAATTCTTTTGTGAAGTCCCCCATTTATTAAAGCTCGCCTGCTCTGACTTGTACTTAGTTGAAGTTGGCCTTCTGGTGCTTAACTGTAGCATTGTGCTAGGATGCTTTATGTTCATCATCGTAACCTATATGAAGATTTTTGCTGCAGTGCTCAGAATCCCTTCTGTTCAGGGCCAGAAGAAAGCCCTCTCCACTTGCCTTCCCCACCTCATTGTGGTATCTCTACTTGTATTCAGTGGGATCTTTGCCTATGCAAGGCCTCCCACTAATACTTCTTCTCATCTAGATGTAGTTTTTGCTGTGATATATACTATCATCTCTCCGTTGCTCAATCCACTCATCTATAGCATGAGAAACAAAGAGATCAAGACTGCATTAATGAAGCTTTTCTGTTTGGGGCATTTTTTCTAAAATCATCACCAGCAAAGTTGTTCGATAAGCAGAATTGCTAGTTCCAGGTTGGAAATACTTGGATATTTGGGTGCTGGAGCCTGAGGAGGGTGGGGTTTGGAGAGGTGAGGGACTTCGGTGGGGTATAGTGTCATACAGTCCACCTTCCAAAGTGGACATTTCCCCCAAGGGGACTGATCTCTGTCACTTAGACATGAATTGTAATCCCAGGGGATCTCTAGCCACCACCTGGAGGCTGGCAACCCTATAATGGATTTGTAAATTTTTATGGGAGTGGTTCTCCTTTACATCATTTTTAATCTTGGGTGGTACCTACTTTGGAACTGATGGAGAAGTGAATTAGTTGTTGTTGCTTTTTAAGACTCTAAACAACTCCTCCCACTTCCCCCTCCACTTTTGAAATTTCATGTAATAATAAGGTACAGGAGTTTGTTTCTTCTACTTGTATCCATAGAAGTGAGCTCTGTCTCATGAAAGCTGGTACTGTAATAAATGCTGGTAGTGTCTGAGGGCTTCTGTTTTGCTGTGCTACAATAGACTGGACATTGATCACAAAGAAGACTTATTGTCCATTTACTCTCAGCAGCTATGAAAATTAGTATTGCTCTATGAAAGAGCAATCGATTAATTGGAAAGAAAATGGTGGGGGTGAGGGCTCCTATACCTCAGACTGGCAGCACCTACAGGGTAAACCTCATTTGCCAGACCTATCAGACCTCATTTGCCACCTGCCAGACCAAACTCCCTTCCTTTTTTGATCAAGTGATGAGCTTACTGGATCAAGGGAATGCTGTTGATGTTGTTTACCTGGATTTCGGTAAAGTTTTTTGACAGGGTTCCCTGTGATGTTCTGATGTGTAAACTAAAGGACTGTGTACTGGACTCTAGGATATTTAGGTGGATAGGGAACTGGTTGGAGAACCACACTCAAAGAGAAGAACAGGGGTCCCCTTAGGCAGGGCAAGGAGTCATCTGATGAATTAGTTTTCAATTGATTCCAGGCTGGAGATTATGTGGTCCTTCCAGCCCCAGACCTCTACACCATAAAGAAGATGGGGGATTATTTTATGAGTAAATAATTTTGCCGCTGGTTCTACAAGGAATCCACCTTTGGTATGATGAAATTTCAGAATTGCACTCTTTTTTTTGTAGAACCTTTAACAGTATCCAAATGTATTTTCCAACTTAAAGTCTCACTCCCAGATATTTAAAAGAGCTGCATTGCTCAATTGCCATTCCATGGATACTCCAAGAAAACGTTTTGGGGCATTTTCTAACCTTACTCTGTGCCTGGAGGACTGCAATATGCTCTAAGGCCTAATGATGCATCTAGGATGTACTGGGGCCTACAGGCCAAGTCCGAGGGCTGATTCTGAACAAATCTTGTAGAGCTGCATTAAAACTTGTTTGAAAGAATGAATCCATAACCATGCATGAGATGAATCGTAGCTGCCTTAATCTAATTGCCCCTCTTTAATTACATTTCCAAACACTACTGAGAATATAGGTATGACACCAGCTGATTGGTGTTGCCTTCTACTACATAGTGAGCTGCATGGTATTCTATCTATCTATCTATCTATCTATCTATCTATCTATCTATCTATCTATCTATCTATCTATCTTCTATCTATCTATCTATCTATCTATCTATCTATCTATCATCTATCTATCTATCATCTATCTATCTATCTATCTATCTATCTATCTATCTATCTATCTATACTATTTTTGACATTTTTACCCCACCCTCCCCGCAAGTGGGCTCAGGGCGGCTTACAAGGGGCAGAACCCAGATAAAACATAGTAAAAGCAATAAAACCTTAACAACACAGATAAAAATAAAGTGCTCCATGAAGACAAGATAGTCCCCAAATAAATAACTTGATGGTGACAGTCAGTTCTTTGGGGGTGATCTTATCTTGTAGTTGGTCCCAAGTAAGTCTGGTGGTACCGGTGCCATGTGGTGTTATAAGTGGTCTTCCTGGGGCCGTCCCTAGCTCCATTGTTATCCACAGCATTGGTGGTGGTGGCAGTGGCGACCCCTATGCAAAAGCCTGGCAAAAGAGCTCCATCTTGCAGGCCCTGCAGAACTGTATATGGTCCCACAGGACCCTGATCTCCTCCGGGAGCTCGTTCGACCAGGTAGGGGCCGCCACCGAAAATGATCTGGCCATGGTCATGGCGAGCCTTGCCTCCTGGGGGCCTGGAATCACCAGGCAGTGTTGTGTCCCCGACTGAAGTGCTCTTGGGGGTATATATGGGGAAAGGTGGTCCCTCAGGTAGGTCAGACCCTGGCCATGTAGGGCTTTAAAGGCAAGCACCAGCACTTTGAAACGGATTCGGTATGCTATTGGCAGCCAGTGCAGCACTTCCAGCCCAGGCCGGATGTGCTCCCACTTGGGGAGACCCAACATAAGCCTGGCTGCCGCATTCTGCACCAGCTGCAGCCTCTGAATCTGCACCAAAGGCAGCCCCATGTAGAGAGCGTTACAGTAGTCTAGCCTCAAGGTGACCGTTGCATGGATCACTGTAGCCAAATCATCGCAGTCGAGGAAGGGGACCAACTGCTAAACCAGCCTAAGATGGTAAAATGCAGATCTGGCAGTGGCTGCCACCTGGGCCTCCATAGTCAGGGAGGAATCCAGGTGCACTCCCAAGCTCCTAACCTCTGACGTTGACACCAAAGGCACCCCATCAAAAGTCGGAGAGGGATCCCTTACCCCGATCTGTTTCAACTCAAGCAGAGGACCTCCGTCTTCGCTGGGTTTAATTTCAGCCGGCTCAGCCTGAGCCACTCAGCCACTGCCTGTAATGCCTGGGTCAGATCTTCTGGGTCAGAGCCCGACCAGCCACCCAACATCAGATAGAGTTGGGTGTCATCTGCATATTGATGGCGACCCAGCCCATACCTCCTGGCAATCTGGGTGAGGGGGCGCATGTAGATGTTGAACAACATCGGAGAAAGCACTGCCCCCTGAGGCACCCCACACTCAAGAGGGTGCCTCCGGGACTGCTCCTCCCCTATCACCTCTTTCCCCGACCTTGGAGAAAGGAGGCAAGCCATTGAAGAGCGAGCCGTTGTATCCCCACATCAGCAAGGCGGTGGGTCAGCAACTGGTGGTCGACCATATCAAACACAACCAACAGATCTAACAACAACAGTGCTGCCACACCGCCTCAATCCAGATGCCTCCGGAGGTCGTCAGTAAGGGCAACCTGCACCGTCTCTGTCCCATGACCCGACTGAAAGCCAGACTGAAATGCATCAAGGACAGAAGTGTCATCCAGAAAGCTCTGAAGCTGTATCGCCACCGCCCTCTCAATCAATTTGCCCAAATAGGGGAAATTGGACACTGGCCTATAGTTGGCCAATTTGGTCTAGAGTTGGTTTTTTCAGGAGAGGGCAGACCATTGCCTCCTTGAGTGCCTCATGCTGCAGAGGCTGATAGGCTTTCTTGTTGAGTTTCTGGGGTCATCCTTTCAGGTGAAATAAGACATTCAGTTGGATTCAGCCAGCAGTTCTGCTGGTGAAAAAGGAAGGAAAGTTCCTCTTTGATCACCTGGAGAAGCTTTGTTGGGGATCTGCACAGACAAAAGTTGTAGGCAGTTGGGGGCGGTAGTACGGACGCCAGCCTCCAGGTGGTACCTGGGCATCCCCTGGAATTACAGTTCATTTCCAGAGTACAGATATATTTATTTTATTTATTCATATTTATAAATTCAATTTATAGCCCTCCCTCCCCGCTGTGCGGGCTCAGGGCAGCTCACAATTAGGCATACACCTTCACATAAATCAAATTAAAACCATATAAAATTCTTACTACATTTACATCAAGTTAAGTGCTCTAGCTGTTCGAGTCTGATCTTCCATAAAGATGGCGTTACAAGATGGTACATTTACTCAATGCTCTCAGTTTGACGTGACACTGCCATTCTCCCTTCCCAGGGCCAGACAATACTGATGGTGTGGTAGTGGTGTGGTAGTGGTTCCCATGGGGGAAAAAAATGGATGCTTTGGAGGATGGACTCTATGGCACTGTCCCCGACTGAGGCCCCTGTCCTACCCATGCTCCATCTCCAAATCTCCAGGAGATTCCCAACCTGGATCTGGCAACATTAACCCCCCCCCATCCCTTGCCAGTGGCCAGAAGGGATCTGACAACAGAGGGGAATTGAGGAACTCTGAGAGGTAAACTAAACATGACTGTGTACTCTTGGCCACCACCAGGTTAGAGAAATTTTAAAAAGTTATGAAGGCCTGATCCTGATTGGGCTTACAGTGTAGACTCCCCACCACCACCACACTAGTTTGGGACTTGAACATGTCTTTAAGATGGTAGTGGTGTCCTCATAGTGGCAACAAGAATGCTGTCACATTTAGTTTGGCCCTTAGTGAAAGTGGCTGGATGCAACTTATTTGTTATATTGCATTTCTGTCTTCCCTTTCTAGTCTCCCTTTCCTACACTTTTCTTCACATTCTGACTCATGTCAGTCCAGATAGCTCAGATACTAGGAGACGAAGTGCTTGCCAACAAGTAGGCAAAGGAATGGCACTCAGGCAGGCGGCATATGGAGGTGTGTGGGCAGGGTCCGGTGGCAATGAGCCCGGCCTTTAAGATCCTCAAAAAACAGGATCAAGAAACTGCGGGGGAAATCGGGCAAAGCTGCGAGTCAAAATGCAGCCCTGTGGCTTCGGGTGTGAAATTGACCAATAGTATTGGGGCAAACGGCAGCGCAACATCAAGGCAGCTCTAGTGCGAAATCAGCCAAACAGTATTGTGGCTGGAGCCTGATAACAGACCTCCTGACCAGGATGAAGAGGTGGATGCTGCCCTCCTTGAACAGGTTGACAGGGTATCCAAACAACATGTCCTGGTAGTTATGGGTGACTTCAACATCTCTGACATGTGCTGGGAGACAAACTCTGCAATGCATCCACAGCCAATGCATCCAAATGGTGGGGGAAGGTACGAGGGGCTCGGCCATAGTCAACTTAATATTGATGAAAGGGCAAGAGATGGTAGATGGGGTGAAGGTGGTGGGGACCTTAGGGGAAAGTGATCATGTTCTGCTAGAATTCCTTTTGTTGTGGGGGTCCAAGAAATTTCATAGCCACATGTGTATGTCAGATTTCAGTAGGCCAGATTTTAATAAACTCAGGGGCAAGACTGCTGAAAGGGAAGGGAGCAAGTGAAGGTTGGGGTCCCCTAAAACAAGAGTTCTTGTAAGCTCAGGCCATTGCTATCCCAACAAGAAGGAAACATGGTAGGGGATCCAAGAAGCCAATGTGGATGAACAGAGAACTGTGTGATGTGCTAAAGGAGACAAAAGATATGTTCAAGAAATTGAGGCAAGGACCTACCTCTAAAGAAGAGCATCTGAGGGTTGCTAGGCACTGTAGGTCAGCTATCTGAGAGGCCAAAGCTCACAGTGAGCTAAAGCTGCTCCTCACAAATATGTGAGGAGCAAACACAAGATAAAAGAGGCAATGGCCCACTGTTGAGTGAAAATGGAGAAACTCTGACAGAGGACAGAGAGAAAGCAGGAAGGCTCAGTGCCTATTTTGCCTCATTTTTTTCCCCCTGAAGAAGATAACAGGCTCACCTAGAGATAGTAGTAGGCAAGGCACGGAATACAGACTGCTGGTTGACATGGACAGAGAGGTAGTCGAGGAGCACCTGGCTGAATAGTAGGGTTGCCAGCCTCCGGGTGGGTCTAGTAACAAATAAATATACACTGCAAAAACCTTTTAGCAAACTAATGTGTTCTATTTATTGTCATCACTTCGTAAAGTGCATAGTGTATCATTATTTCATCCTAGTCAGGTATAAATTTTCATTACATTCAATAAGCAATAACATTCAGTACATACAGATTGCTAACTACCAGACAATTTTACATCAGTGTTTTGAAAGTCAAGCCCCAACAGGAGTTTCTAGAATTATAAACCCGCTTCTCCTTGCATGAAGTCTTCCAAAAAGGGGGGGCAGCCTTCTTAATAGTTGTATGGATGCTTTTTGCCGGGCCTACAAAAGACACATTGTGCAGCTAACATTCATGGATGGAGTACTCCTGTCATTCTCAAAGCTGCAGATGCATAACATCCAAATCACAAGATGTTATACTTCCACTGTACACTGCATTGGTCAGGTCACACCTGGAATATTGTGTGCAGTTCTGGAGGCCTCACTTCAAAAAAGAATGTGGACAGAATGAGCAGGTACAGAGGAGAGTGATGAAGATGATTGGGGGCCTGGAGACCAAGCCCTATGAGAAAAGACTGATTTGGGAATGTTAAGTCTAGAGATGAGGAGGTTGAGGGGGACATGATTGTTCTCTTTAGGTATTTTAAGGGCTTCCAGAGGAGGGCAGCAGAGGAGAGGACTCACAATAATGGATATAAATTAAGGGTGGAAAGGTACCAGCTGGATATTAGGAAAACTATTTGACAGTAAGAGTTGTGCAACAGTGGAATCAGCTGCCTAGGGAGGTGGTGAACTCCCCCTCATTGGCAGTCTTTAAGCAGCATCTGTCAGGGATTCTCTAGGCCAGGGATGTCGAACTCATTTGTTATGAAGGCTGGATCTGACATAAAAGAGACCTTGTTGAGCTGGGCCAAGTGTGTCATAAAATGTAATGCCAGGTAGCAAAGATATAAATTTTATAAAGGACACAAACACAAAGGTTTTTGGTTTTTACTTAAAATAAAAACATGCTTAAAACAGCACTCTTGCAATATTTTGTTTATTTAACAGTGTCTGATAACTGACACCTCTTGCTCTGAATTATTGCATCAAAATGTCTGTGCTGTTGAAATCTTGAGTATGCTGTTCAGGTGTGTATCTGTAAGCTGCAAACCTACAATGGCGCAGCAGCAGCAGAACTGGAAGAAGAAGCAGAAGACAGCCAGTTCTACTGTGGGCCTGAAAGAAGCCCTCTGGAAGCCTGATCTGGCCCACGGGCCACATGTTTGACACCCCTGATCTCGGCTGATCCTGTATTGAGGAGGGGGTTGGACTAGATAGCCTGTGTGGCCCCCTCCAACTCTGTGATTCTCTGATTCAACCTGAGCTTCCTGAAGCAAAGGTGGAACAGAAATGTACTAAAAATGACTTAACAATGCTTTAGTATTACCGGTGAAACAAAGATTGTTCTCAATAAATGTCTCCAGCTTTTAAAAATTATATATGCACAGATTTCTGTCACACCCCAGCTACAGAAAACATAAATTTACAGGAGGAAGATAAGGGGGCATGCCGCCATTTGGAGTGCCAGCTCCATGTTCTTTCTCACAGCGATTCCCGAGCTTCACTGTCAAATTAGTGTTGAGTCAATCATGTTGAGGATGTCCTATCTCCTTCCAGGACTGCCACTCGAAGTCCCCCACCAGCAACAAGGAAGGACATGGGGACCCCAGAACATACGAAGATAAGAACATAAGAGAAGCCAATTTTCAATTCAGTCATTGGCCCATCCAGTCCAACACTCTGTCACACAGTGGCCAAAAATACCAGGTTCCATCAGGAGTTCCAGCAGTGGGGCCAGGACACTAGAAGCCCTCCCACTGTTGCCCCCCCAAGCACCAAGAATACATCCCTTGCCCCAGACCAAGAGTTCCTATCTATACCTTGTGGCTAATAGCCACTGATGGACCATTGTTCCATATTTTTATCCAATTCTCTCTTGAAGCCATCCATGCTTGTAGCCGCCACCACCTCCTGTGGCACTGAATCCCATGTGTTAATCATTCTTTGGGTGAAGAAGTACTTCTTTTTATCCATTCTAACCCGACTGCTCAGCAATTTCATGGAGTGCCCATGAGTGCTTTTATTGTAAGAAGGAGATTGGATTTACACCCCACCCTTCACTACCCAAAGGTGTCTCAGAGCGGCTTACAAACTCCTTTCCCTTCCCCTCCCCACAGACACCCTGTGAGGTAGGTGGGGCAGAGAGAGCTCTGACAGAAACTTCTCTTTTTCAAGAACAGCTCTTATCAGAACTATGGCTTGCCCAGGCGGGGGGGGGTTTACAGAGAGGTACAGGTGATGTGGGATCTTTCTTTTGGGTGCATGGTGGCCCAGAATGGTGGCCTACGGTGATGATGAGAATACCAGTGTGATGAGACCCTAGTGTGATGAGAATACCAAGGCAAGCTTTGAAAAACTGTGATCTGCCCAGCCATTGGCAAAAATCTTCGGAGACTCAAAGAAGGGCCCTAAAAATGTTTGTTGCTTTTTTTTTTTAAATCTGTTTATGCACTTCAGCTTAAAATTTTAATAAACCTAAGCCTAACTCCAAATCTAATGTGGGATCTTTCTTTTGGGTGCATGGTGGCCCAGAATGGTGGCCTACGGTGATGATGAGAATACCAGTGTGATGAGACCCTAGTGTGATGAGAATACCAAGGCAAGCTTTGAAAAACTGTGATCTGCCCAGCCATTGGCAAAAATCTTCGGAGACTCAAAGAAGGGCCCTAAAAATGTTTGTTGCTTTTTTTTTTTAAATCTGTTTATGCACTTCAGCTTAAAATTTTAATAAACCTAAGCCTAACTCCAAATCTAATGTGGGATCTTTCTTTTGGGTGCATGGTGGCCCAGAATGGTGGCCTACGGTGATGATGAGAATACCAGTGTGATGAGACCCTAGTGTGATGAGAATACCAAGGCAAGCTTTGAAAAACTGTGATCTGCCCAGCCATTGGCAAAAATCTTCGGAGACTCAAAGAAGGGCCCTAAAAATGTTTGTTGCTTTTTTTTTTTAAATCTGTTTATGCACTTCAGCTTAAAATTTTAATAAACCTAAGCCTAACTCCAAATCTAATGTGGGATCTTTCTTTTGGGTGCATGGTGGCCCAGAATGGTGGCCTACGGTGATGATGAGAATACCAGTGTGATGAGACCCTAGTGTGATGAGAATACCAAGGCAAGCTTTGAAAAACTGTGATCTGCCCAGCCATTGGCAAAAATCTTCGGAGACTCAAAGAAGGGCCCTAAAAATGTTTGTTGCTTTTTTTTTTTAAATCTGTTTATGCACTTCAGCTTAAAATTTTAATAAACCTAAGCCTAACTCCAAATCTAATGTGGGATCTTTCTTTTGGGTGCATGGTGGCCCAGAATGGTGGCCTACGGTGATGATGAGAATACCAGTGTGATGAGACCCTAGTGTGATGAGAATACCAAGGCAAGCTTTGAAAAACTGTGATCTGCCCAGCCATTGGCAAAAATCTTCGGAGACTCAAAGAAGGGCCCTAAAAATGTTTGTTGCTTTTTTTTTTTAAATCTGTTTATGCACTTCAGCTTAAAATTTTAATAAACCTAAGCCTAACTCCAAATCTAATGTGGGATCTTTCTTTTGGGTGCATGGTGGCCCAGAATGGTGGCCTACGGTGATGATGAGAATACCAGTGTGATGAGACCCTAGTGTGATGAGAATACCAAGGCAAGCTTTGAAAAACTGTGATCTGCCCAGCCATTGGCAAAAATCTTCGGAGACTCAAAGAAGGGCCCTAAAAATGTTTGTTGCTTTTTTTTTTTAAATCTGTTTATGCACTTCAGCTTAAAATTTTAATAAACCTAAGCCTAACTCCAAATCTAATGTGGGATCTTTCTTTTGGGTGCATGGTGGCCCAGAATGGTGGCCTACGGTGATGATGAGAATACCAGTGTGATGAGACCCTAGTGTGATGAGAATACCAAGGCAAGCTTTGAAAAACTGTGATCTGCCCAGCCATTGGCAAAAATCTTCGGAGACTCAAAGAAGGGCCCTAAAAATGTTTGTTGCTTTTTTTTTTTAAATCTGTTTATGCACTTCAGCTTAAAATTTTAATAAACCTAAGCCTAACTCCAAATCTAATGTGGGATCTTTCTTTTGGGTGCATGGTGGCCCAGAATGGTGGCCTACGGTGATGATGAGAATACCAGTGTGATGAGACCCTAGTGTGATGAGAATACCAAGGCAAGCTTTGAAAAACTGTGATCTGCCCAGCCATTGGCAAAAATCTTCGGAGACTCAAAGAAGGGCCCTAAAAATGTTTGTTGCTTTTTTTTTTTAAATCTGTTTATGCACTTCAGCTTAAAATTTTAATAAACCTAAGCCTAACTCCAAATCTAATGTGGGATCTTTCTTTTGGGTGCATGGTGGCCCAGAATGGTGGCCTACGGTGATGATGAGAATACCAGTGTGATGAGACCCTAGTGTGATGAGAATACCAAGGCAAGCTTTGAAAAACTGTGATCTGCCCAGCCATTGGCAAAAATCTTCGGAGACTCAAAGAAGGGCCCTAAAAATGTTTGTTGCTTTTTTTTTTTAAATCTGTTTATGCACTTCAGCTTAAAATTTTAATAAACCTAAGCCTAACTCCAAATCTAATGTGGGATCTTTCTTTTGGGTGCATGGTGGCCCAGAATGGTGGCCTACGGTGATGATGAGAATACCAGTGTGATGAGACCCTAGTGTGATGAGAATACCAAGGCAAGCTTTGAAAAACTGTGATCTGCCCAGCCATTGGCAAAAATCTTCGGAGACTCAAAGAAGGGCCCTAAAAATGTTTGTTGCTTTTTTTTTTTAAATCTGTTTATGCACTTCAGCTTAAAATTTTAATAAACCTAAGCCTAACTCCAAATCTAATGTGGGATCTTTCTTTTGGGTGCATGGTGGCCCAGAATGGTGGCCTACGGTGATGATGAGAATACCAGTGTGATGAGACCCTAGTGTGATGAGAATACCAAGGCAAGCTTTGAAAAACTGTGATCTGCCCAGCCATTGGCAAAAATCTTCGGAGACTCAAAGAAGGGCCCTAAAAATGTTTGTTGCTTTTTTTTTTTAAATCTGTTTATGCACTTCAGCTTAAAATTTTAATAAACCTAAGCCTAACTCCAAATCTAATGTGGGATCTTTCTTTTGGGTGCATGGTGGCCCAGAATGGTGGCCTACGGTGATGATGAGAATACCAGTGTGATGAGACCCTAGTGTGATGAGAATACCAAGGCAAGCTTTGAAAAACTGTGATCTGCCCAGCCATTGGCAAAAATCTTCGGAGACTCAAAGAAGGGCCCTAAAAATGTTTGTTGCTTTTTTTTTTTAAATCTGTTTATGCACTTCAGCTTAAAATTTTAATAAACCTAAGCCTAACTCCAAATCTAATGTGGGATCTTTCTTTTGGGTGCATGGTGGCCCAGAATGGTGGCCTACGGTGATGATGAGAATACCAGTGTGATGAGACCCTAGTGTGATGAGAATACCAAGGCAAGCTTTGAAAAACTGTGATCTGCCCAGCCATTGGCAAAAATCTTCGGAGACTCAAAGAAGGGCCCTAAAAATGTTTGTTGCTTTTTTTTTTTAAATCTGTTTATGCACTTCAGCTTAAAATTTTAATAAACCTAAGCCTAACTCCAAATCTAATGTGGGATCTTTCTTTTGGGTGCATGGTGGCCCAGAATGGTGGCCTACGGTGATGATGAGAATACCAGTGTGATGAGACCCTAGTGTGATGAGAATACCAAGGCAAGCTTTGAAAAACTGTGATCTGCCCAGCCATTGGCAAAAATCTTCGGAGACTCAAAGAAGGGCCCTAAAAATGTTTGTTGCTTTTTTTTTTTAAATCTGTTTATGCACTTCAGCTTAAAATTTTAATAAACCTAAGCCTAACTCCAAATCTAATGTGGGATCTTTCTTTTGGGTGCATGGTGGCCCAGAATGGTGGCCTACGGTGATGATGAGAATACCAGTGTGATGAGACCCTAGTGTGATGAGAATACCAAGGCAAGCTTTGAAAAACTGTGATCTGCCCAGCCATTGGCAAAAATCTTCGGAGACTCAAAGAAGGGCCCTAAAAATGTTTGTTGCTTTTTTTTTTTAAATCTGTTTATGCACTTCAGCTTAAAATTTTAATAAACCTAAGCCTAACTCCAAATCTAATGTGGGATCTTTCTTTTGGGTGCATGGTGGCCCAGAATGGTGGCCTACGGTGATGATGAGAATACCAGTGTGATGAGACCCTAGTGTGATGAGAATACCAAGGCAAGCTTTGAAAAACTGTGATCTGCCCAGCCATTGGCAAAAATCTTCGGAGACTCAAAGAAGGGCCCTAAAAATGTTTGTTGCTTTTTTTTTTTAAATCTGTTTATGCACTTCAGCTTAAAATTTTAATAAACCTAAGCCTAACTCCAAATCTAATGTGGGATCTTTCTTTTGGGTGCATGGTGGCCCAGAATGGTGGCCTACGGTGATGATGAGAATACCAGTGTGATGAGACCCTAGTGTGATGAGAATACCAAGGCAAGCTTTGAAAAACTGTGATCTGCCCAGCCATTGGCAAAAATCTTCGGAGACTCAAAGAAGGGCCCTAAAAATGTTTGTTGCTTTTTTTTTTTAAATCTGTTTATGCACTTCAGCTTAAAATTTTAATAAACCTAAGCCTAACTCCAAATCTAATGTGGGATCTTTCTTTTGGGTGCATGGTGGCCCAGAATGGTGGCCTACGGTGATGATGAGAATACCAGTGTGATGAGACCCTAGTGTGATGAGAATGCCAAGGCAAGCTTGGAAAAACTGTGATCTGCCCAGCCATTGGCAAAAATCTTCGGAGACTCAAAGAAGGGCCCTAAAAATGTTTGTTGCTTTTTTTTTTTAAATCTGTTTATGCACTTCAGCTTAAAATTTTAATAAACCTAAGCCTAACTCCAAATCTAATGTGGGATCTTTCTTTTGGGTGCATGGTGGCCCAGAATGGTGGCCTACGGTGATGATGAGAATACCAGTGTGATGAGACCCTAGTGGGATGAGAATACCAAGGCAAGCTTTGAAAAACTGTGATCTGCCCAGCCATTGGCAAAAATCTTTGGAGACTCAAAGAAGGTCCCTAAAAAAAAAATTTAATTTGTTTATGCACTTCAGCTTAAAATGTTAATAAACCTATCCCTAACTTCAAACGCATTGTGGAATTTTTCTTTTGGGTGTGTGGTTGCAAAATGGAAGAACTCTAATACTGTGACAGACATAGATTTTGCTTAGATGCATTTGGTCTTACGTCATGCACAGGCTTGCTGTGCTAATTATATAATTAAGTTAGTTACAGAAATAGGAAAAAAAATAATACAGCAGAGGTTAATTACTTCAGCAGCACTTGGCAATTAAGTGAGGAGAACTCCTTGGAGCAAGTTGCCAAGAAAAGAACATAAATTAAGCTCTGTCTTACTCATGCAGCCTTTTTATTGTGATTTGACAGAAATTAGCAGACTGCATTGTAACAAGCCATCCATGGAATGGCCAGGGCAAGTGGATACATGAATTTAAACAGCTAAAGAAGAAATTGAACCAGACCATCTCTCATTTACCACAGACCTTAATTAATGTTATTTATTCACTGGTCCACATCCACATTTGATGACAGAACTTCAGCAGAAGAGGAGACAGGGAACCTAAGAGGAAAAGGTCTGGAGAAGAAACAGGACTCCAAGGTATTCAATAATGTTATGCATTGGAAAATCAGTGTGTGGATGTAGAATGATTGTAGCACAGTTTCAAAGGCACTCCTTCCAATCTTCTACAATGATTTACTGTGTTACCTGGAAGTGTTTCATTACTCACAAATCATTTTTTTAAAAATTAAAATTACATCAGAGTGTTAGAAGAATTGCTCCTGGAGTGATTGGTGCCAGACTTTCTCTATTTACTCAAAGAGCCATGTCTGTTTCAGGTGGGTAGCCATGTTGGTCTGAAGCAATAAAACAAAGTTTCAGTCCAGTGGCACCTTTAAGACCAACAAAGTTTGGGGTATAAGCTTTTGTGTGCATCCACACTTTGTCTTCCAGAAATGGAAAGAGCCAATTGGGCAGTCAAAACATACACATTTATTTAGAATAAAATGGGCAGCCTAAAGAAAAGTGGAAAGACAAAGCATACTCAAATCTTCATAGCTGGATAGCAAAAAATACCCTAAGGGATTGGTTATTACTGTCTAATGGGGTAAAAGGTAGAATATAAATAAAATACACTTTGTTTGTTGGATTAGAAGGAATGGAGGGTTATACAGTATGAGATTCCTTAGTGGGTGAGAGATGGTCTTTGTGAATGGTCCTTGGTTCTCAAGGATGCCTGAATTGCAATTGCTGGGTATAAGAGCCCTTTTATTACCATTGGGCTTAAGGACCATTGGAGTGGGAATCCGGAGCTGGGGGGGGAATCTAGTTTGGGTTAGAACTACCAGTGGGGCACCTTACTGGATTTGGGGAACCAGACTGAGTTAAAATTAAGAAGGGAAAGGAATAGGGTGGCTGGTGGTGACGTCATTAAAGTGGTGGTTCTCTGAGTGATCCAGGATACCTGCTTTCATTTTGGATGAAATTGATCACTTGGAAACCCTAAGAGGGGAATGCGGTATTCATAGAATTCATAGAATCAGCCAGGTAAAGTCATAGTAATTCTCAGGCATCCAAGAAGGTCCTTAACAACAGGGCCCCAAGGCTCTCTAGAGCTCTGTCTGCGTACAATTTCCACTTACAATTTTAACTAATTACTGAAAAACTAATCCAAAAAAGAGGGACCCTATTGGCCAGTTTCCCTTGTCCAGTCTGTCAAGAATATAGGACTTCAAGGGAGAGGACTCCCAAAACACACATGTGGGGTGAGAGGTATTGTCAATGTAATAACAGCCTTTACATGTGGAGATGCATAAGGGATCAGGAAACTGTCCGTTGTCCCTTCCTATGCATGCAAGAGTTGGATATGAGTCCATCTGTGAGGTTTGGTATAGTTCCAAGTCAAGTTTCCAGAGTCCATGGACATGGAACTTGTAGAAGATTAGGTCTCAGCAAACTAACACGTGGAGGTGGGGACAGCCAGAAAGGTGTTGATCACCCATGCAGTTTGGCCATGTGCAGAATCTCCCATTCTTTGTTTATTCAACACAAGGTTAGCTACCAGGCTGAGATGGTCAAACAAAGAATCCTAAAAAACCATTCGCTTATGTTAGTTTATTAACAGTGCAGTCAGAAGAACACTCCCCTGGGAGAAAAGACCATTGAATAGGCCAGAGTAGGCTTCTGAGGAGACCTGCTGAGGATTGTTCTCTAAAACATTTACTCCACTCAGCCCTACAGGTAACCTGCAACTGGATACTGACAGCAAAATGCCCAATCTTACCTCCACGTCTGAATTCTTGCTCCTGGAATTTTCAGCTATCCGAGAACTACAGATCTTACATTTCTTTGTCCTCCTAACAGTATATGCGACTGTAGTGACTGGTAATCTTCTCATCATCATTGCTATAGTGCTCGATCACCATCTCCATACCCCCATGTACTTCTTCCTCATGAACATGGCTGTTATGGACCTTGGCTCAGTTTCTGTGATGGTACCAAATGCTATAGTCAATTCCCTCCTGAACACCAGGTCCATTTCTTATTCAGGATGTGTGGCTCAAGTATTTGTCTACTTCATATTCTCAGGGTCAAATGTTGCCATCCTAACAGTAATGGCACATGATCGGTATGTTGCTATCTGCAGTCCATTGCAATATGAGACAATCATGCATAAAGGAGCCTGCATTCGGATGGCAGCCAGTGCATGGATTGGCGGTATACTTAATGCCGCTTTAAACACCGGTGGCACTTTTGCCATCACCTTCTGCTCCAATATAATCAACCAGTTCTTCTGTGAACTTCCACAGATAGTAAAACTTTCCTGCTCAGACCTATATCTAATTGAAATTGGAATTATTCTGTTTAGCATCTGCGTAGCTGGAGGATGTTTTGTCTACATCATTGTAACTTACATGCAGATTTTTGCAACAGTGCTCAGGATGCCTTCTGTGCATGGTCGGAAAAAAGCCCTCTCCACTTGCCTTCCCCACCTCACTGTGGTGTCTTTGCTTGTTTTCACTGCAACGTTTGCCTATGTGAGGCCTCCCGGTAACACTTCTTCTGAAATGAATGTAATTTGTGCTGTTATGTATGCTATATTGCCTCCATTGCTGAATCCCTTCATTTATAGCATGAGAAACAAAGACATCAAGATTGCATTGTTAAGGCTGACTGGTTTTGGACAATTTCCCCAAATCAGCTCCAGCCAATTTTTTCGAGGAAAATGGCGTTGAATGATCTTTTTTGCGTGATTTTCTTTATTGGCATTGTATATTAAATTCTGTAAAGCACAAGCAGAAGTTGGTGGGCTTTGGCCTTCTTTTGCCTTTCCCTTTCTTCCAGTACTCAACTGTGAGGACTAAAAATTTGAAGCTTGGAGTTGGGGTTCCCACTTGGAACAAACATGATTTGAAACAGATAACTGCAATTAGAAGGTGGAAGACATTGAGGTCACCCTTCAGCTACAATCCCAGAAGGTCTTCTTGCCCCAATGGAAGGCATCTTGCATCACAACTCCAAGCCAATAATTCTGCCTGTGTCAAGAGATCACTATACCACCACTCAAAGACTGTTGCCTGCCCCTGGAGTAGGTGCTGGCATTTGCCTGCCTCTCATTCTTTCTGAGGTGGCACAATCCTGAGGGGGGGGGGACAATTGTGGCTCAGCACGGGGGCACTGGCCAATCGAGGGCTGGCTCACTGGCCAGGATTTGGTGGCAGCTGCCCTTCCTCCTCAGATCAGTCCAGCGTGAGCCCAGAAGAGGACAGAACTGAGTGTCTGGGCAATGAAAGGCTCCACGTGGAGCGATGGTTACCTGGATGACCACACAGCGAACTTATCTGGGGTTTGGATCAGCAGGGGGAGGGGGTCCCGGAGGCCCTGGGCTGGTTGCAAGCACATTTCATCAGCAGGGGATGTCTCTGGGGGCCGACAACCAGTGTTTGTAGGTAATTCCAGCCAACTCTCCTTTTGGATTTTGGGTGTGAGCCACGGCAGCCAGCTGGCTGGTGGCTGCCACTTGCCTACCCACCACACTAGCTCACTGATCGGGTGAGCCCTCCCCCCACTTGGCAGGTTGCCAATACTCCAGGAGGCTGCAGGCCTCTGAACTCAGTCTGCCACCACCCCCACTCACTAGCTGATGCCTGCCTCCCCACCATGCCATCTCACTTTTGGGGGAGAGCCCTCCCCCCACAGCAGGTCGCCACCTCACCAGGCAGCAATATGGTGGCTTGTAGTAGTGGATGAGGTCTCCCCATGCCTCACCTCCAATAGCGGGAGGCTGCACACCCTGCCAGTGTCACAGTGGTCGGGGAGCAGATGGCTACTGCTGCCAGGAGGTTCCCCTTACTAGAGGGCCATGGCTGGGGGCTGGTGCTCTTCTCGTACCTCAAGCCAGAAATGGGGTGAGAGCCAGATAGGAAGGGGCTGGGCATGCTCTTCTGGCCTGGTGGTGGACCCTGAGTTGTCTCGGGGCAGACTGGTTGGGTCCCAGATGCACTCCCCAGCATCTCCATTCCAAAGGGCCAGATGGCGGGGGAGGCGGAAGACTTCTTCCTGGGACTTGGTGTAAGCTGGTTAATTTCCATTTTGCCCTTACTGCAGAGTAACTTACATCCTCATTGATGCTCTGGGCCTGCACTAAACCCGCTCTCTTCCCAGGAGAGGTCCGGGGCCACAGTGAATGAGTGTCTGCTTTGTCTGCAGGTTCACTCCTCAGCATCTCCATTGAGATGAACCTGACTGGGAGGGGTGAAGGCTTAAGATAAGAACATAACAGACACCAATGTTGGATCAGGCCAATGGCCCATCCAGTCCAACACTTTCTCACACTGTGGCCAAAAATACCAGTGCAATCAGGAGGTCCACCAGTGGGGCCAGGACATTAGAAGCCCTCCCACTGTTGACCTCCCCAAGCACCAAGAAGACAGAGCATCACTTGCCCCAGACTCCCTATCTATACCTTGTGGCTAATAGCCACTGATGGACCTCTGCTCCATATGCTTATCTAATTCCCTTTTGAAGCCGTCCATGCTTGTAGCCGCCACCACTTCCTGTGGAAGTGAATTCCATGTGTTAATCACTCTTTGGGTGAAGAAGTACTTCCTTTTATCCGTTCTAACCCGACCGCTCAGCAATTTTGTGGAGTGCCACCCATGGCTTCTTCCTGAGTCTCTGCTGCTAGTTTACAGGGATGCTACTGACCTTGATGGATTGTGGGGCCTGACTCAGTTTAAGGCAAAACATCCCTCCCCATCCTAATCCAACGCAGGGCTGCAGTAGTTTCTAGGAGGTGGTCTCAGCACCCAAACTCAAAAACAGCACAGGAGCAGGGTTGTTGTGACTTGTGCCAGTTTAGATGCATTTCAGTTTAAGAAACAGTTTGTGTTCATGCATATCATCAGCCGAGAAGGGTACAGGATCCTTGACTACAATAGGGTGCAGTTCAGACTTAGCGCATTGTAATGGGGCCAAGCATGGTATCTGGGAAGGGTAAGTAAAGTGTTTGGTTAAGAACAATAGACATTCATAACTGTTTCCAAATCGTTAAAACCAGGGACAGGGGTTTCCGTCAACTGAGAGTGTTCTATAAGCTTTTACTTCTAATAGAGTGGGCAAATTGATACACTGTGCTACATTTCATTAATTTAGCAACATGAATTGCCTCCCAACCAAGCTAGCCAAAATGATTCACAGTAAAACTGAAACAACCACTTTAAAACGTGGCTGGGAGGTACCAATGGTCTGATTCGGTGTAAGGCAACTCCATGGATTTAGGAGGAGTTTTGCAAGGGAGGTGGTCTCTCAAGGAAGAACCATGTCACAGGGGTGTGGCAGCAGCTTGGCATGCTAGAAGTCCTAGGTGGAGGTGGAGCCTGACGAGGGTGGGGTTTGGGGAGGGGAGGTACTTTGGTCAGGTATAATGTCATACAGTCTACCTTCCAAAGGGGCCATTTTTCTCCAGGGGAATTGATCTCTTAGAGATTAATTGTATTGCCAGGTGACCTCCAGACAGACTGGAGGCTGGAAACCCTATCTATGAGAATGGATTTGTATATTTTTCTGGGAGTGGTTGTCCTGTACATTATTTTTAACCTTGGGTGGTAAAGAAGATAGAAGTTCCACAATCTTTTTCCTGCATCTTGGAACTGATGAATTAGGTTTGTTTTGTTTTTTTAATGAAGACTCGACAACTCCTCCCACTTTCCCCCTCTACTTCTGTTGTTTTTTTGCAAAAATTTGGTAAAGAAGTTTCTTTCTTCTCATTGTATCCAAAGAAGTGAGCTGTGTCTCATGAAAGCTGATACTATAATTAATACTGTTAGTATCCAAGGTGCCACTGGACTTCTGGTTTGTTATGCTACAATAGAGTAATATGGCAACTTCACTGGAAGTTCATCACAGAGAAGACTTATTGCCCATTTACTCTCAGCAGCTATGAAGGTTAGTGTTGCTCAATGAAAGAGCAATACATTCGTAGTCAAGGAAGTGGTAAGGGTGGGGGTTCCTGTACCTCATATTGGCAGAACCTGCAGGGTTATGCAATGGGGCTTATTCCTGTTTCACTTGTGTATAAGGTTTTTTTAATTAAGAAGAGAAGAAGAAGAGATTGAATTTATCCTTCACTCAGAGTCTCAGAGCAGCTTACAAACGCCTTCCCCTTCCCCTTCCCACAACAGACACCTTGTGAGGTAGGTGGGGCTAAGAGAACTCTGACAGAAACTGCTCTTTTTCAAGAACACCTCTGACAGAACTATGGTTTGCCCAAGGTCATCCAGCAGCTGCAAGTGGAGGAGTGGGAAATCAAACCCAGTTCTCCCAGATTAGAGTCCAAACACTTAACCACTACACCAAACTAATTACATGCTATCATAGTTCCATAGGAGCAGAGGTCATTTCAGGGGGGATCGCGGGGGATCGCAGTTCCCCCAGGTGAGGTACAGGGGGCGGGGCACATGACGAAGCCCCTTCCCCATGTGTGTATCTATATCTACAGACTGAGAATTCACTTCATGCATGTGATGAAATAGATTATTTTATTTTTTTATTTATGTATTTATTTATTTATTTATTTATTTATTTATTTATTTGAGTTATATCCTGCCTCCCTGCAAAGCAGTCTCAGGGCGGCTTACAAAACTGTATAAAACATTAAAACAAGAAGCTTAATAACATCACTACAATACAATCCTAAATATAATAAATTATAAAGTGCTAGTACAACTAATATAACAATGGCCAATATTTGCAGCAATCACAGTATACAGTCAGCATAGTCTGAGTTGTGTCAGGCTGTTGGTGGTATAATAATATTAATACTGATGTTACTACTGATGTTGGTGTTGGGGCCAGGGCCTCATTCTAAGCAGTGCAGCTCCCTAATCAAAGGTCTGGTGGAAGAGATCCATCTTGCAGGCCCTGCATAACTGTGAAAGGTCCCACAGGGCCCTGATGTCCTCTAACCATGATAGCTGGAACGACAATACATCTGTAATTTTTCTAATAGTAGCACAAGTTTCCTTTTTGGGTTTTTTTACAACAGACTACCACTCTAGAATTTTTTCTTTTCAATTACTCAGTCTGTGCCAGGATTTCCAAATGGTTTATCTCAAGAGTTTGTTTTCAGCATGGACTGAGATCTGGAAGAAGACCACTTCTGGGCATACACAGAACATCTTTCCCTTAATACTGAAAAACTGCATTCTCTTTTCTTCCCACACCCATTAATAATTCCACAGGATATTTAAATATGCAGAGGAAGCACTGAATTATATTTTTCATCATTCTGTAAAAATGAGGATAGGACTACATGCCCTATACCTTTCATAAGAATAAAATAAAAATCTTGCTAGTCCAGTATCCTATTCCATATGCAGAACAGGAAATCTTACCAGTGGGGAATAAAGGGAACTGCTATCAGTTCCTCCCCAAAACTGGCATTCACAAATCTACTGCCTCTGAACATGGGAATTACATTGTTAGTGGTCTTGCTGAGGGGCCAGTTATAGCTAGTAAACCATAAACACCTTTTCTAATGTATATATCAGCTCAAATATCATAAGTGCAATACACTAGCTGGCCCAAAATGACACTAAATGGATGCCAGCCAAAAACAAGCCTGCACATGTAGTTTAGAAGTGTGAGTAAGGGTGGCTGGCTAGCTGATGATTTCCTTCCTACCATGGAAAGATCTATTTATTTATTTAAATTTGTACCCCACCCTCCCCATCATGGCAGGCTCAGGGAAGCTCATATAATAAAAGTACACTATCAATAGATATCATACATCTAAAAACAACCCTTCAAACAATTCATTAACAATTCATTAAAACCGGCTTACATCATATTAAAGTGCTAGCAGTTGACTTTATGATATCAAAGATGGCCTCACACATTCTATAACTTCACTTGATATTCAGTCCGTTGATCTTTCTCAGTTTCGGTTGGCGAGCACAGGCTATCAGTAATAGGCCAGGCATCAGGCTTCAGTTATTGTTAATGGTGGCGGCGGCTCCTAATCGAAGGCCTGGTGGAAGAGCTCCATTTTACAGGCCCTGCTGCACTGTAAATGGTGGAAGAGCTCTGTCTTACAGGCCCTGCGGAACTGCAAAAGATCTCGCAGGGCCCTGATCTCCTCTGGGAGCACATTCCACCAGTATGGGGCCGCCACCGAGATTGACCACATACCTGTTGAGGCACTCTCAGTATTCAGCATCCCTTTGAACTCATATGCTGAACACAAGGGAAGGGTGTGATTGTGCAGACTGAATGTATTGGTAAAGAAAAGCAATTAATGATGAAAATATCGAGGCAAGCTTGGAACACATGTAGGCCATCTGCATTGGAACAAATGTAAGGCAGTCAGAAGGTCTGCAGAAAAAGGGGTAGATTAAAATTCTTAATAAACTTAAACCTAACCCCAAACTGTTGTGGAATCTTTCTTTAGGGTGTGGGGTAGCAAAATGGAAGATTCTAATGCAATGATAGCGTAGAGGAAGCTTGGAGGTACAAATAATAATCTATTGATTATTGCTGGCATTTCAGAGGCCTCTTGGAAAAGACTATGGGATTTCTAGGAAGAGATTCCTAACCTAATAATAACTAAACAGAATTGTAGAAACAGATGTTTTATATTTCATTTAATGGCCAGAGAAAAGACTTTCCTAATGAACAGGTATTCTAGCACCAAGAAGGCATCAGTACACTTTTTAATTAGGATGATATGGTTCACCACAATAATGACCTGTCATAATGAAGATCTTTGTTCAAGCTCACTACTTCAAAGAAACTCTCCTTCTTTAAATTTAAAATGTTTTAACATATAAATATTGGTTTACTGAAAATCCTTATATATCCTTATATATAATTCTATTTTGGGGTGACTCTTTCCTGAACGTTCTGCATGCTCCCACAGCATTTGGCTCCTGGACCTGTCACTCTGACAGTGTGCCAATCCAGGGCCACATTGCTGGAGTCCCACCCACAGAGCCAGCATGTACCAAAAATCAACTCACAACTGAACTTCGGCTCAGGAGAAAGGACGGGTCACTTGGCTGGGGCCCTGACTTCTAGCCTCCTTCTCCCCTGGCCTAGAGGCTCTTCCTGGCTCCATGCTGCTCAGGCTCACCTGGACTGGCTGAGTCTCCAGTCCCCACAGCCTCCTGGGCTCCTGGGCATGGCCCTGTCCCTGGCCACTGTCTTCACCCGGTGCTTCCTTTGCTGCCCTACCGCTGGCCTAACTGCTCCTCCACAACTCCATGGTTCCAGGTGGGCGAAGGGCCACGGAATGCCTCTGGTGATGGGGGGTGGCCTTCTGTTTTTGCTGATGACTCTCTGTGAATCCCGGAGGGGACCAGGACACAGGCAGGTCGCTATAAGTGACTCCCCCCCAAGTCATTCCCACTTGCCCTGCAGGTGGCAGGCAGAGCAAAGGGGGGCCACCAGAGACAACCAGTTGGCCAAGTAGGGGGATGAGCCAGACATGTGCGCACAGCATGGGCCCAAGCACTGGGGAGAGGGGAGAAGGCAGATTGCCGCCGCCGGCCTCTGTGCAGGCAGACAGATGGATGGAGAGATGAGTTATTAAAAAATGCTGAGAGGCTGTGTACAGCTGCCTTCACACATATGGAGACGCAAGGAACGGAGCCAGGACTGTAAGGTGCCTCTCACATCTTTCTAGAGCTCGTTGTATTGCTTCTATAATGGGCTTTGCTACTAGTATGTATATATATTGCTTTTCCTTATTTGCTGTATACTTTTAAATGTTAAAACATAACTTTTAATAGTTTGTCTACAGCAAAGAATAACTGTTAAAAAGTAAATATCTCTGAATGTTTATAAGGATAGAAAACTAGCTAAATTCTCAATTCTCTAATAAACTTTGCTTAAGACTAGCAAACTGCTAACAAGCAGAGAATGGGAACATGGCCAATCAGGTATGTAGTCATCTCAGAGGTCAGCCAGAAAACAAAGATATCAATCACAGGTCCTCCTGTTAATTGAAAAGGCTAATTAAGAATGCAGAACTTATGTTATACAAGAAGGACCCCTGCTGGTTAAAGCAAAATAGTATATTTTGTAACATTACAGAGTTTGTTAGATTATATATTTTTTAAAAAATCAGCAAAAATCTTCTGATGGATTATGATCAAGAATAATAGGTGGGCTTAAGGTATCTACAGAAACTTTATGCCATAGGCTACTTTGGAACATTATAAAATATATGTAAAAGGTTTGATTTTTTTAAAAAAATATTACTATAATTTTGTATTTTTTCCATAATTCAATATATAGTTCATATATTGCTTCATCGGTGGGAGGGTAGGGTAAAAGTGAAATAAATAAATTAATTAATTAATAAAATATTTTTTAGTAGAAATAGCTCACAAAATGTTATTAAGAGTGCTTTTATACACATATACACATATATCAATATAAAGGAACCATTTTTGTAATAAGAACAGTTAGATTTTATACTGAGAATGAACTTAGCCTGAAAGTTCATTCAAATGTGAATTCTGGGAAAACAGCCAAAGAAAATGCATTTATCATTCATGGTTGGATTGAAATGGTTGGTTGAAAAATCATACCCAACGAGTACTCATAAATGGTTCTGCATCTACATGGAGGGAAGTCTTGAGTGGAGTGCCACAGGGCTCGGTCCTAGGCCCGGTGTTGTTCAATGTTTTTATAAATGACTTGGAGGAAGACATAGAGGGGATGCTTATCAAATTTGCAGATGACACAAAGCTGGGTGGGATTGCTAATTCTGAAGAAGACAGAGTCAGGATTCAAAATGATCTAGATAGGCTGGAACAATGGGCGAAGACAAATAAAATGAGCCTGCAGTGTGATGTGTGACTGCAAAGAAAGCTAATGCAATCTTAGGGTGTATTAACAGAGGCATTGTGCCCAGATCACGGGAGGTGGTAGTTCCGCTCTATTCTGCTATGGTCAGGCCTCACCTGGAGTACTGTGTCCAGTTTTGGGCACCACATTTTAGGAAGGATGTTGACAAGCTTGTGCATGTCCAGAAGAGGGCAACCAGGATGGTGAGAGGGTTTGAATTCAAGTCTTATGAGGAAAGGCTGAAAGAATTGGGTATGTTTAGCCTGGGAAAGAGAAGGCTTAGAGGGGACATGATTGCAGTCTTCAAATATCTGAAGGGCTGTCACGTAGAAGACGAGCAGATCTATTCTCTGGTGCTCCAGATTGCAAGACTAGATCTAATGGGTGGAAATTACAAGGGAGTTGTTACCAGCTAAATATCAGGAGAAACTTCCTAACTGTAAGAGTGGTTGAGCAGTGGAACAGACTGCCTTGGGAGGTGGTGGATGCTCCTTCGCTGGACATTTTCAAGCGGAGGCTGGACGACCATCTTTCGGGTATGTTGTTAGGGCTTTCTTTCAGCTATGCTCCTGTAGAATGCAGGGTGTTGGACTAGATGACCTGCAAGGTCCCTTCCAACTCTAACATTCTATGATTCTATGGTCATTTTTAACAAGACAACCACCAATATTGCAAGGTAGAAACATGGCCAAGTAACATCTTGTTTGTCAAATGTGTAATTAATGATTGTTGAAACAAAGAAAACCAGACTAAGCATGTACAAATTATGTCAGCAGTGAGGTTTAACAAGACAACCACCAATATTGCAAGGTAGAAACATGGCCAAGTAACATCTTGTTTGTCAAATGTGTAATTAATGATTGTTGAAACAAAGAAAACCAGACTAAGCATGTACAAATTATGTCAGCAGTGAGGTAAAGTTGGGAGGAGCGACAAGAGTATATAAGCCAGACCCCTGTTGTTACTCACTGGACATCTGAGCTGAACTTTTGGCTGTATGTTGTCCTTACCTGAATAAAACATTTTCTACCTTTTACTGCCTGGATATTTTTCTCACACTATGTGGCTTACAGGCTAGCCACACAAGTCACACAGCCTTAGCACCCTCAAGGTGTTGTCTTCAATTGTCATAGATTTGGCTAAGATGCATTTGGTCTTACCTCCAGCACTCAGAAATAGGCATGCTGTTCTAAGTATCTACTTAGGTGAGCTACAAAAACAGAAGAAATAATACATCAGCAGCAGGGACTTCAGCATCCCTTGGCAGTTAAGCGAGCTGAACTCTTGGGAGCAAGTTGCCAAGAACAGAATTATAAATTAAGCAATGCCTCTGTCACACAGCCTTTATTATTATTATTTGACAGGCAATTTTTGCCATTAAGTCACAGCTGATTTATGGAGACCGTGTAGGGTTTTCAATGCAAGAGAAGCGCAGAGGTGATTTGCCATTACCTGCTTCCACGTCACCATCCTGGTATTCCTCAGAGGTCTCTCATCCAAATATTAGCTAGAGCTTACCCTGCTTAGCTTCCAAGATCTGCTGAGATCAGACTGGCTGGGGCTATCCAGGGCAGAGAGTAATTGGTGTATAATGTATATAAAGTATAGACAGTATATTATATATATAGTGTATATTGTAGCAAGTACCACAGCAGCTTCTAAGTAATAGCACGGGCAAAGGGATGCCTGAACTTAAATAGTTGAAGAAGAAATAGAATCTAACTTTCTTTAATTTGTCTTGGGTTATAATTAATATTATTTCTCTATAGGGTCAGAACCATATGAAGAACGAAGAACTAATCCTTGAACACAGGACTTCAGCAAAAATGGAGACAGGGAACCTGATGAAACAGGCTGGAGAACAACTGGGACTGCAAGGTATTCAATAATGTCTCACATTGGAAAATCAGTTTGTATTTTATGACTGCAACACTGTGCCAAATGTATTCCTCCCTGTCTTTCTACATGCACTTATGGATCTGTGTCCATTTCTGAACTTCAGCCTATGAATATATGTGTCAAGCTTGGAAGTTTGTGTCCAAAAAATGGAAAGAGATAAAGGGCATTCACACTTTTATTTAGAATAAGATGGGCAGCATGCAAGGAAAGTGGAGGGACAGAACCTATTCAAAACTTAATAGCTGAATATCAGAGTACACCCAAAGGGAGTTGTTGTTGCTGCTTAAGAAGACAAAAAGGAGGATACATAATATGCTTTCCACATCTGATTAGAAGGGGTGTGTGGGGTTTACATTGTCTGAGATTCTTTAAGAGATAGTCCTTGGGAAAGACAGAGTCCACTCTTGGTTCCCAAGAGACCCTGAATCTGAATTGCTGGGCAAAAGAGCCCTTTTTAAACATTTCTCCCAAGGACCATCAGAAATAGAATTCAGAGCTGGAAACAAAATCCAGTTTGGGGTAGAGCTACCAGGGAGGCTGCTGAGAGGCTTTCTCAGTGTGCAGAATCAGACTAAGTTAAAATTCAACATAAGGACAAAGGACTAGGGTGGCTGATGGTGATATGATTAAAGTCCTGTTTCTCTGGGCAGCTCAGGATACCTTCTTTCATTATTGTGAAATTGATCAGTTGAAAGCTCTAAGAGGGGGATGCAACATTTACACATATCAGCAAGGAAGAGTTAAAGTAATTCCCAGGCATCCAAGACAGGCCCTTGACAATAGTGCTCCAAGGCTTGGTACATTGTTTCCTTGTACAATATGGCTAATTAACACCTTACAGATAGAGACTGTGCACCAAAATGGTGGACCATAGTGACAAGTTTCTGTTGTCCAGTCTGTCAAAATTACAGGATTCCATGGGTGGGGGCTTCCAAAGTAACTTACCTTTATAAAGGCAGGGTTGTCTATACAACAACAGGTGTTAAATGTGCAGCTAAAGTGTGCATAAGGAATCAGGAAACTGTCTACTACCCGTTCCTCAATTGTCATTGTGTAATTTACAAAATAGATGTGTGCACAAGTTCAGTAAATTTAAAGTCCCTCTATGACATTCAGTATAGTTCCAGATCAAGCATCCAGAGTCTATGTGAGTGAAAACTGTACAAGCTTAGGTCTGGGAAAACAAATATGTGGAGGATGGGACAGCCAGCGAGATGCTGATCATCAATCCATTTTGCCCATTTGTTGCTCATTCAAAATAGCTTTATCTACTGGACTGAGGCCCCAGTCACACGGGAGGTTTTGCCCCACAAGAGGGACAAATCGGGGGTGCATCAAATGGGTGTGATCACACCGCAACATCTGGGAAGCGGAGCGCACCCGTCCCCAATCCGTCCTTTCCGGGTGAAACCGTGCATTAAAAAAAACCTAGAAAAGAGTACTACCTACCTGAAGCTCCGCAGCAAGGGTGGCCATGGGATCACTGGCACGCCAGTCTTCCGCAGCATTCGAGGCTCCCGGCCAAACTGTGCATGCACACACATGCACAGCTGGTTGCCTCCCTCTCCGTTCCATGGCTTCCCCCCTGGCATCTGATCGTGCCGGGGAGCAACTGTGCGGCGGCTTGAGGGATCTGTTTGATCCCGCCGCCACGCATCTATTTTGCTGCGGCTCAGAAAAGCCGCGCTTTGGCTGTGCTCCCCCCCCCCCCCCGTGTGACCGGGGCCTGAGAGGTCAAAGAAGGAATCCTGAATACCCATTCACTGTTACGTAGTTGGTTCACAGTACTGTCAGAAGAACACTTCCCTGAGAGAAAGCCCCATTGAATAGACCAGAGTAGGTTTCTGAGACTTGCTGAGGATTGTTCTCTAAATTATTTCCTCTACTCAACTCTACAGGTAACCTGCAACTGGATATTGAGAGCAAAATGCCTAATCTGACCTCCACATCTGAATTTCTGCTGCTGGGATTTTCAGATATCCGAGAATTACAGATCTTACATTTCTTTGTCTTCTTAGCAGTATACTTGGTAGCAGTGACTGGCAATCTTCTCATCATCACTGCTGTAGCACTGGATCATCACCTGCATATGCCCATGTACTTCTTTCTCATGAACTTGGCCATTCTGGATCTTGGCTCAATTTCTGTCATATTACCTAAAGCGATGGCCAACTTCCTGATTAATAGCATGTCCATTTCTTATTCAGGCTGTGTGGCTCAGGTTTTCTGCCTCTTCCTATTTGTAGGGGCAAATTTTGCCATGCTAACAATAATGGCGCATGATCGGCATATGGCTATTTGCCATCCGTTGCAATATGAGACCATTATGCATAAAGGAGCCTGCGTTCAAATGGCAGCCAGTGCATGGGTTTCTGGTATACTTAATGGCACTTTACATACTGGTGGCACTTTTGCCATAAACTTTTGCTCCAATAGGATCAATCAGTTCTTCTGTGAAACTTCACAGATACTAAAACTTTCCTGCTCAGACTTATATCTAATTGAAATTGGAATTCTTCTGTTTAGCTGCAGCTTAGCTGGAGGATGTTTTATCTACATTATTATAACTTAAGTGAAGATTTTTGCAACTGTACTCAGAATGCCTTCTGTGCAGGGTCGGAAAAAAGCCCTCTCCACTTGCCTTCCCCACCTCACTGTGGTGTCTACACTTCTTATCACTGGATTGTTTGCCTACTTGAGGCCTCCCGGTAACACTTCTTCGGAGCCAAATGTAATTTGTTCTGAGATTTATGCTATATTGCCTCCACTGCTGAATCCATTCATTTATAGCATGAGAAACAAAGAAATCAAGACTGCATTGTTAAAGATCATTGATTTTGGACATTTTCTCCAAACCAGCTCCAGGAAAATTCTTCTAGTAAAACTGGGCTGAACTGTCTTCTCTAGTTTATTGTATTTATTGGTTTTGTACCCTCGGCTATGCATGGTATAATATACAGGAAAGAGTTGTTTGGATGCTGTGAAGTACGAGCAGAAGGTGCTGGGATAGGTAGAGGTTTTTCACTTTCCCCTTTAATCAGTAAACAGCTGTGAGGATTAAACTGTGATACTGGTGGAGTTAGAACAAAACAATGGAACAAAAGCATTTTGAAACAGATAACTGCAATTAGGAGAAGGAATCCATCAATCTGAGCCCCCTGCCAATGATGCCATGACCTCTTCTAGCTTCAGAGGAAAGCATCTTGCACCTTATCTCCAACTCAATAATTCTGTCTGTGTACCAAACACATACATACACAACACACCAACACACATACCAACACAAACACACACAAAGGAAGCTGCTTTATACTCAAACAGACCAATGGTCCATCAGGGCCTGCCTTGTCTACATGGACTGCCAGCAGTTCCTCAGGGTGTCAAGCAGAGGTCTTTCACATCACCTACCACCTAATCCTTTTAGTTTGAGATGCCTGGGATTGAACCTGAGACCTTCTGGATGTCAAGCAGATGTTCCAGTGCTGAGCCAAATCCCCTCCGCTTGCCACAGCTCCTCTCCAAATGGGCTGAGTTTTCTTTAGTTGTTGTGATTTTGCATTTCTCTAGATCCGCCCAAAATATGGAGGGTGACTTGTGAAAATCACAATTACTCGTGCAATTTCATTGGAAACAAGCATAGGGAGTGAAGATGTGTTCATTTCTAGCATGAAAAGTTGAATTCAAGTTTGAACGTATGTAACTTTTATCATTTGTCGATGTTATTTTTTTGTATTTTCCTGTTTTTATGTTTATGGTATTAATATCTGTAAATTTATAAAAAATAAAAACCAAGAGGAATACATATATAAACCCTTTCTGCTGGGAATTATAACATCTCAGATGCTTTAATCTATTGGAAAGACACCAAATTGCTTGCTGGTTCTCTTTGAGTGCACCATTACTATTTATGTTAATGGTTTCATAATCTATGACCAACTCTGTTTAAACAGCTGGTCAGTGTCATATGTTAGATTATTTGGTAAAGGTCTTTTTTCTTCTCTCTTTCTCTTTCAGAGGGTCAGATTCTGCACCCTCACACACAGTGATGGTACCTGATTGGTATTTTGCTATCTGTAAACCACCACAATATAAGGCAGTTGCTCATCAAGGTTCTCAGTGCATGGATTAGTGGTATAGTCTGTGTCAGATTACAACTCTATAGACACTTACAATTACTTTATTCTGCAATAAGGTCAATCAATTTGAGTATGAAATCCCACAGTTAATAAAGCTCTCCTTCTCTGACATATACCTATTTGGGACTATGTTGATACATTAAAAGTTTCACCCCAATATAATACTGGGTTTCCTTGCCACATATCCAATCAGAACTTATTCTATGCCTGGAGGAATGCAATATGCTCTAAGGCCTAATGCATCAGAACATAATAAACTATGCATCTAGGATGTACTGGGGCCTACAGGCCAAGTCTGAGGGCTGGCTCTGAACAAATCTTGTAGCACTCCATTAAAACATGTTTGAAAGAATGAACCCACAACTATGCACGAGATAAACCCTAGCTACCTTAACCTATTTTCACCACTTTAATTACATTCCCAAACACTACTGAGAATATGACACCAGCCGGTGTATGTTTTCTTTTACTCCATGCGTAGCATTTTCCTGCAGAGGCTGAGAAGCTTTCTTGTTGAGTCGCTGGGGCTGTCCTTTCAGGTGAAATCAGACATTAGGTTGGATTCAGTCAACCAGTCTGCTGGTGAAAAAGGAAGGAAAGGTCCCCTTTGACCACCAGGAGAAGCTCTGCTGGGGAACTGCATGGAAAAAAGCCACAAGCAATTGCAGGCTGTAGCAGGGATGGCACCTGGAGATCCCCTGGAATTACTGTTCATTTCAAGACTACAAAGATCAGTTCCCCTGCGGGGGGGATGATGTTTTGGAGGGTGGACTCTATGGCACTGTAGCCCACTTAGGTTCCTGTCCTCCTTAGGCTCCATTCCCAAATCTCCAGGAGTTTTCCAACCTGGATCTGGCAACCCTAACCCCCTATCCCCTGCCAATGGCCAGCAGGGATCTGGCAACAGAGGGGGACTGAGCAACTCTGAGTGTTAAACTAAACATGGTTGTGTATTCATGGTCACCCCATTAAAGACATTTTAAAATGTTATGAAGGCCTTATCCTGATTAGGCCTACAGTTCCCCCACACACACTAGCTTGGGACTTGAAAATCTCTTTAAGATGGTAGTGGTATCCTCATAGTGGTCACAAGCAGTTTTCCTTCTAAGCTGAGTTAGTGTGAGCTACCTCACAGTTTTTTTAGGAAGGATGGCTCCAGAGCAAACTAATATATGCAGCAGCCAAATCGCTCACAACTTTAATGCCAGAAGCTCACAAAGTAGAATTTTTGCTCACAAGATGTCACGGCTTAGAGGGAGCATTGGTCACAAGGAAGTTGTCACATTTAGCTTGGCCCAAGGAGGAGGAGGAGGAGGAGAAGGAGGAGGAGGAGGAGGAGGAGGAGACTGGATTTATACCCCTAATTATGGTATAATGAGAGTATTGGAAGCGGTTCTTGTAGTTTTAGATACGTTTTGTGATTCAGACTCAACAACCTAATCACAATTGATTGACAAGACGAGGTATAAAGAAACATAAGAGAATTAAGATATATCTTGTTCTATAGTCTTAAGACTAACATCAAATCCAGAGGTGAAACTGAGACCATTGAGAGGACACAAATTGTTTCTGGGACCAAAGCACCATAATTGGATACCACTTACTGGTGAATAGATCTTGATCTGAGTTCTGTGAAAGGGATGACAATCTGCTGGTGACAGCATCCATTAGAAAATGGTTCCATAATTTCTTGTACCAAATATCTATAGTGGGTGGATTACTGTCCTTCCAAGCGGAAGCTATGGAAGTTTTAGCTGCATCTAGCATAGTTTCAATGGTTTCCTTGTGTGGTCTATTGATCAGTTCTTTGGGCCACGTGTTCAAAAATAGAGTTTCGGGTTCGAGTGGTACCGATACTGATGTAACCTCTTTGATGATTGTCAAAATCTTTTCCCAGAAAAGCTTTATTTTGGGACATCTCCACCAACAATGGGCAAAGTCTCCAATTTGGGCACAGTTCTTCCAGCATAGCGGGGAATTGTTACTAGAGATTCGGGCTAGCATTTTAGGGGTGAGATACCATCTCGACATTAGTTTCAAATTTTGAAATTTTACTGATATAGATTTTGTTTTAAAGCTAGAGGATTGCCAAAAATTCTTCCAGAGCTCATTGTTTAGAGGCATGGTACAATCTTTTTGCCATTCTTTCTGAAAGTTTTGTGTATCTTCGCAGTTTTGAGTGTTCAGTATCGAGTAAAGTTTAGATATTAGGCCTTTGTATTGGCTATCAGGGTTTCGTAGTAGCAGCTCAGTTTTAGTTACTGGACACTCAATTATCTTTAGAGCTTTAATCGAATGTAGGAAATTTCGCATTTGAAAATAGAAAAACCATGGTATGCGTAGTTTTGATTTCCTTTCTAATTCCATTTTTGTCACAATGCCAGATGGTTTAACCACATCAACTATGCGGGTTAAATTAGCTTGTCTCCATTTGAGACTATCTTTGTATGCTATGCCTGATTGGAACCAACCTTCATGGCAAAACGAGGAGTATCTGGAGATTTTAGGTAATAAAATTTCCTTGTGTTTTTTCCAGGTGAACACCGAAGGGAGAAGAATGCCTAGATCAAAAGAGGAAATATGTTTTAGTCTGACAGGATCCCAAAGAAGATCACCTGTCGTGATGGGAGAGAGAAGGTCGTCTTGTAATTCTACCCAGGTGGGTTTAGATGTGTTTCTTAACATTTTGATCGCATTGGCTAACAAGGTAGCTTTGTTGTAAAGACGTAAATTTGGGAGTGACCATCCCCCAAGCACTCTGGGCCTTGTAAGAGTTTTGAATCTAATTTTAGGCGGCTTTCCTTTCCATAAAATTTTTTGCAAAGTTGTTTGCCAAGTTTTGATCATAGTAGTGGGGATAGCTATTGGGGCAGCCCTGAAAAGAAATATAAACTTCGGCAAAACAAAAGATTTAATGAGGTTAAATCTCTCAGTCCAGGAAAAATTTAGTTTATTCCATTTTATAATGGTATTTTGAACTTCTACATGCATCTCCCGGTGATTCAATGATATTAAGTCTGCTGGATTTTTTGGGATTTTCAAACCAAGATATTCTATATATTTAGGTACCCATTGAAATTTAAAATTATCCCTAATATAATGATTTTCTTCTTGGTTGAGATGAAAAGACATGATCTGTGATTTTGAAGAATTGATCCTAAGACCTGATACTTTCCCAAAGTTATCGAGAAGGGAGTTCAAAGCCGATATGGATTCTGTGGGGTTAGATAGATATAAGATCATGTCGTCAGCAAACATTGAGAGTTTGGTTTCTTTGGATTTGAATTGTATACCTTTTTTTGTGCCGAGGTCCTAATAGCATTGGCAAGGGGTTCGATTGCTAGGGCAAACAATAACGGTGACAGGGGGCACCCTTGACGAGTGCCTCTCATTAAAGGAATGTCATTGGTGCAGGTTCCATTAATTTTAATCTTGGTTTTAGGGGAATCATAGAGTAATCTAATCATGTTATTGAATCTTTGACCAAATCCCATTGTATTTAATACAGAAAATAAGTAAGGGAATTCTACAGAGTCGAACGCTTTTTCTATATCAAGTGAAAGAAAGGATGCTTTTTTGTAGTTAGAACGGCAAAAATTGATAAGTTGTAAGGTCTTGATTGTGTTATCTGGTAAGTCCCTGCCTGGGATGAACCCAACCTGATCTTTGTGTATATAGTCTGCAATAAAATTATTCAACCTCCTAGCCAGTGTCGTTGTAAGTATTTTGAAATCCTGATTGAGGAGGGAAATAGGTCGGTAAGATGCAGGGTTTAGGGGGTCTTTGCCTTTCTTATGAATGACTACTGTTTGGGCCTCTTTCCATGAGGGGGGGATCAAACCAGTAAGAAGTACTGCGTTGCAGGCCGCTGTGAGTGGTCCAACCAAAACATTTGCAAAAACTTTATAGAAATCTGATGGGTACCCATCTGGGCCCGGGGATTTGGCCGACTTTAAATTTTTGATTGTATCTAAAATTTCCCGTTCTGTGAATGGTTCCTCAAGCAATTTTTTATGGGGTTCCTTAATTTTAATTTTGGAGCCATGCAACAGTAAAAAGGAGTCAATGTCTACTTGCTTGGGTTTTGAAGATGCATACAAATCCCTATAAAAATTTTCAAATTCTTTTGCTATTGAATTGGTTTGAGTGAGTGTTTCCTTCTTGCTATTCTTAATTGCAGTTATCCTATTTGTACTCATTTGTGCTTTAACTCTGTGTGCTAGTAATTTCAAAGTCTTCGGGGAGCGGAACCAATATTTTTGTTTTGTATAGATAATCTGTCTACGAATTTTAGATGTCTCCAGAACCTCCAGTTCCCTTTTGGTTATTGAGAGTTGTTTATATATTTCTACATCTCTAGTTTTCTTATGCTTCTGTTCTAGTATTTTAATATGCTCCCTTAGTTCAGATTCCTTATCTTGTCTTATCTTTTTCAGAAATGAAGTTTGGGATATTATTTTACCTCTGAGGACTGGTTTAAGCGCGTCCCAGCAAAAGATTGGAGAAGAACCCTCTTGAAGATTATCTTTGAAATACTGCTTTATAACTTTTTCTATTTCTTGCCGAGTTAACTGATCTGATAATAAAGACGTATTGAAGAACCATTGTTTGTGTTTATTAATTTTGTCAGTTGATTTTAAATTGCAAGTGAGCCAACAGTGGTCAGACAAGTTAGAGGGATCAATGGATGTGGATAGTACTCTGTTTTGCAAAGATGAGGAAAGCAGAATGAAATCGATTCTGGAATAGACTCTATGTCTGGCTGAGAAAAATGAGTAGTCTCTTCCTGATGGATTACAGGTTCGCCAGATATCAATAAGGTCATTTAATTGGAAGATATCACCTAGACCCGTATATCGTTTGCTTTTTTGTCTTATGCCGGTGGGTAACATTGTTTTGTCCATCTGTCTGTCTACTACTAAGTTAAAGTCACCTCCAAGGATCACCTCGCCTGTAGAAAAGTTTTTCAGTATACTCATTACTTCTGTTATAAATGATAATTGGTTTTCATTCGGGGCATATAGGGCTACCAACGTGGTCGGCTTATTCTCTAGCGTACCGTTGATCATGAGATATCTACCTTGTGGGTCTTTTTTCATGGCAGAGAAGGTAAAATCAGTATTTTTCATAATTAAGATTGCCACCCCTCTCGACTTTGAAGTCCCAGAGGCCAAGTATTGATGAGAAAATTTGTTCAAAGGGAAAACTGTGGTGTTTGATTTCTTAAGGTGTGTCTCTTGAATAAAGATTATGTTTGGATGCTGCTTCATTAATTGGGTTAGAACTCGTTTTCTCTTGATAACATTATTCAGCCCGGCTACGTTGGAAGAAATTAATTTGATCTCGTTGTAAGCCATAATTTGTTGTGAACCTGCTATTAAGCAACAGAATTCTTGTAATTTAGGGTTTGTCCTAATTGGGTAAGTGAAGCAAACTGTCTTACCAAGAGATATGCGAAGAAAATTAGAGTGGTCACCCTCTTAGAAGATGATGTAGATTCGTTTATATTTTGTGGTTTGTCTGTATCCTCTCAATGGTCTCTATAGCCTTAGTAGGAAAAAGCAGATAATAGTCTAATAAATTAATTAAAATAATTAGTAGCTGTATAATATATGAAATTATAAATAAATATTATCACACTAAGCTGCAAACGTATGAGTTACTTTAGAAATATAAGCACACTCAAGGATTGACTAAGTTCTATACAATAAACAATGGTCAGTGCAACAAAAGAGAACCTTAGAGATCCATCAGTGGGGGTATCTGCCCCTGTAATTTTTGTTCAGTAGTAGGAGATCAGTATAACAAAAGAGATTGCTGATATGTGTAGTACTGCCTTGTGAATAAAATTAATTAGTGTATAGAGTTCCTCTGGTATGTGGTGCTGATATTATGAAATACCCCCCCTCAATAAAATACGTACAGTTTTAATAATTACTTGTTGGGTAAGAGCTAAAGAATTATACAATGATTTTGCAGAGTGGGTTGAGTAATGTAAATACCCTAAGAATTGGCAGTTTCAGGGCACTCAGAATTAAAATGGTAATCAGACAGTAACAATTAATTGGGATAAAATGCCAAGACACTTAAAATATGGGTGGTAGATGGGTTAAAGTTGATTGTATTGTTCCTGAAGAAAATTAATTAATTGGTTGGACTTTTTAGCTGGAAAAATCAGTATAATTTAGAATTCATTGAGGATCAGATAGTTAAAATCAAGATTAAACAGAAAGCTTAAAAACCTTTGCCCTTTCAGCTGCAGCTATTAAAATAGCTGCAGAGAACTGGTACTCTTTGTACTCAGTTCCTAGAGTAGAGCAAACAAACTAATAGAACAGACAGAGGGAAAAAAAACTTGTTGGGAGCAAAAAACCTCGGCACCATCTGGAGCCCTCCACCTCACCTGTTATAAAACATATTTTACAGCTATGAAATCAGCTAACTTTAATAATGTATTATAAACCAATACAGAGCCTTAAGCCCTTAGTAGAGAGAAAGCACAACTATATAGATTAAAATAAAACTCGCAAAAGCAATACGATACAACAATCAGTGCCTCCACAGCCAAAACTTCTGTTCCGTAATAGCTACCAAGATCTGAGTCGCTGCCGAGAGGATCTTGTTACATTGAGGGCTGTAAATCACTAACGATCCATGTAATCAGGATTGGTTTACTGCCCCATAAACAGTCTTATCCGACAGCGTTTACAACATTACAGCTCTAAATAACATTCGGCAGTGGAGGTAGGAGACTTATGCATATAAACACAGGAAAAACTTTTTAAACAGCCATTTCGCTCAGGCATTGCTTGCAGATGCTGAAGACTCTTCCTGCACGTTTTCGGAACGAACGATCTTGTTTGAGACAAATGGTGGTGGTGAGGGTGAAGTGTCTTCTAAGCTTTGTTTGTTGGACTTGAAGTTGATTTCCATCGGTATTTCCAGTTGTAGAGTGCACAATAAATCTTTCCCTTCCTCTAGCGAAGATACACGGTAGATTTTTCCCTGGTGCGTGAGTTGGAGCACAAGCGGCGTCACCCATTTGTAGCATCGGTTGGCTTCAATAAGGGCAGCCATGATCGGTTTCAACTCCCGCCGCTTTTCAAGTGCTTCAGATGGTAGATCTTGGTAAATTTCAATCCTGGCTCCCTTGAAACTGAGATAACCTTTCTGCCTGGCTTTTTGCATAATCGCATTTTTGAATCGGGTGTCCAGGACCGTCAGTAGAATATCTCTTGAGTGTCGGTTTTTGAGAGCGGCAAGGGAGCCTAAACGGTATGCCTTGGTTATTATCGGGATAATGTCGCCGTCCACTGAGATTTCCTGTGCAAGCCACTTCGATAGAAATGTGGGAAGTTGTAGCGGTTCACACACCTTTTCGTCCAGACCTCTAACTTTAAGATTATTTTGGCGAGTAGCCATGTCAACTTTTAGTGTTCTCTCAGCAATCACCTCATCCACCCGTCTACTTTCTTGTATTTTCCCTCCAATTTAGTTGCGTGTTGTTTAACGCACTTTCTGCCACCGCAGCATTTTCATCTATGCTTTTCTGCATATTTTCTAATTGCTCATGAATCGGACGCATCATTAATGCCATGTTTTCTAACAGCGTCTTTTCAAGTCTATTCAGTGTAGCTTCAAAGACTGAGGTAGACACTGGAGCGTCGGCTTTACTTCCCCCCGTGCCTGCCGCCGCCATTTTAGCTGGGATACTATGACACTGGCCAGATTGAAAGGGGCTCGTTTTAGTGGTTATTTTGGCTTGTACCTTCTGTTTTTTGTTGTCGGTATGTTGGCTGTTGATTCTGGCCTTGACCTCCATAAATTTCGAAGCGTTTACAGGGCTATATTAGTTAGCTCGATTGGAAGGTGAGGAGAGTTCTCCGGAGCTCGGGGTTTAGGCGGCCATCTTCCTTGCCCGCGTCGCCACGCCCCCCAAACAAGCCTTTGTTGTTGGTTTTTTTGGGGGGGGGACCTATTCAAAAATAGCTGCTTCCATAACAGGATGGCACATGGCTTCAAATATCCCAGTACCTTGTGATTGGCTGTGTCCCTATATGGCAGCTATTTTTTGGTGGTGCTCACTACTTATTCTGCTAAATTTAAAAGTGCTCACAAGCTCATCTAGTTTGAGGACCCCTTGTGTAGAAGCTTGTGACCTGATCCAGCAGCTTAAATTCCACATTTCCTGTGACAGAGTCCTTGCCACTGGGATCCTGTTTTGCCACATATACAAGTTTTAGAACTCTATAGCAAACAGAGCATATAACATTTATGTGCATTCAGCATCAGAGCACAAAACTCAGATCAAAATCTGAAAACTGGAGAGGGGTGCATGGGAAAACTTGACCATTTCCAGGGGTCGTTTGGTAGAAAAAGAGCTAGGGGAACTCATTAGCATAACTCATTAGCATATGCCACACCCCCTGCCATCACCGGAAGTGTGTCATAAGACCACACCCACCACTCAGTTAGTCTTAGTCTTAAAGGTTAGTCTTAAAGGTGCTATTTGTTAGTCTTAAAGGTGCTATTTGAACTCTTGGACTATTTTGCAGCAACAGACTAACACAGCTACCTCGGGGAAGCTCCTGGATGGGGCTGGGAGTCCTTGCGGAGGCCATGTGGTATGGCCTCAGCCAGGCAGAGGGGGAGGATGCCAACTTACCCTCCTGCTTCTTCCTCCTTCTGCAACAGAATGAGGCTGGAAGCAGGGGGCTGCCGAAAGAGGGGGCGGGGCTGCGTTGTGTGCCCCGCCCCCTGCACCTCACCCGGGGGAACTGCGTTCCCCCGCGTTCCCCCCCCGAAATGACCTCTGACCATTTCCATTATCTCTTGGTTCAACACTGTATTATTTAGGGAATTGGGTTTCTCAGAACAAGAAATACTTATTAACTGTTAATAGTCTTCTCTGTTTTGACCAACAGGGAGCACCTGACAAAATAAAGAGGTCAAATGTACCACTTAAATTCTTCCTCTGAGTTCTAGGCTCTTTGAATTTTCAGACAACCAAGAACTACAGATCTTAAACTTCTTTGTGTTTCTAGTACTATATTTGACAGCACTGACTGGTAATCTTCTCATTATTGTGGCTGTTGCTCTTGGTCATCACCTGCATGTTCTTCTTCCTAGTGAACTTGGCCATTCTGGATCTTGGCTCAGTTTCTGTCTTCTTGCCCAAAGCTATGGCCAATTCCCTCATGAACAACAGAATGATTTCTACCTTCAGGTGTGCAGCTCATATCTTCTCCCCCCCCTTTTTTTGGATGGTCAGATTTTACTTTTCTAACGGTAATGGCCAGGGCTTTTTTTGTAGCAAAAGCCCAGCAGAAACCCATTAGCATATTAAGCCATATCCTGACTGCACAGCTCATTAGCATATTAGGCCACACTCCATGCCTTCCCTTGGCTTTCCCAGGTACCCCTCAGCTGTGGGGAGCCCGGGCAAGCCCCCCTTGAAGGGAAGGGAAGGCAGTTTAAAATGCCTTCCCTTGGCTTGCCTGGGCACCCCATGGCGGGTGGTCTTGGTCATCACCTGCACAGGGAAGGCACGGGGAGGTATTTTAATGCCTCCCCAACCTTTCCAGGACCCCCCTGGCCTGCCGGGGGTCACTCTCCAGGCCTTCCCTCTGTAGCCACACATGCAGAGGTTTTAGGTGCAGTGGGTCTGGCCTACTCTGAAGCCAGCTGGAACTCCGTTCCTGTGTGTTCCTGCCCAAAATAGCCCTGGAATGGCACATGATTACTATGTTGCTATCTGCAATCCATTGCCATATGAGGTAATTATGCACAAAGGATCTTGCATCCAGTTTGCAGCAAGTACATGGATTAATGGGACACTCCATGCCACTTTACACACTGGTGGCACTTTTGCCATCACCTTCTGCTCCAATATTATATTATCAATCAGTTCTTCAGGGAAGTGCCACAGTTACTGAAGCTGTCCTGCTCTGACTTATATCTAGGTGAAGTTGGCCTACTTAATTTTAACTTTGTCATAATGGTAGGATGCTTTATTTTCATTGTTTTAATATACGTCAAGATCTTTGCAACGGTACTCAGAATCCCTTCAGTGCAGGGTAAGAAAAAGACCCTCTCCGCTTGCCTTCCTCACCTCACTGTGGTCTCTCTGCTCGTTCTCACTTCAGTGTTTGCTTATGTAAAGCCTCCCACTAATACATCATCTGATCTCGACATAGTTTCTGCAGTACTTTATGCCATACTCCCTCCACTGCTGAGTCCATCCATCTATACCATGAGAAACATAGAGATCAAGAGTGCTTTGTTGAAGCTCTTGAGTGCTGGGCATTCTTCTGCAATCACCAACAAAGCTATTCTATGATTCAGTCTGGATTCCCAGGCCCAATTCACTTTGCTTTGCTGTTTGGGAGTCATTTGCATGACTTTAGAGCTTCATGGACTCCGAATACTCCATCAGCATCACCAAAGTTATTCCAATAACTCTTTTTTAAAAAAATTAAACTGTTTATTGAAGATTGAAATATAATAAAATGCAGTGCTTGGTAAAGCATGAATGACAACAATTACAAAATGATCATTAAGTTTGTGGTGAATATGATTGTCATTACAAATTATCTGCTAATTTTGCCCTTATCATTCAAATAAATAAAAATTAAAATTAAAATAAATGGAGTTCAAGCCAGTTTTGAAGATCCTTCAACTACTTAATGGTAAAGATATAAGGTGCGTGAACCAATTAAAGAAGCTTTCTATAAGTTCCTTCTGGATGAGCAAAAACATCTAGCCATAATGACCATTTGCCAAAAAAAGAGGGGGGGAAAGCCAGTGTACAATGCAGGAAACAAAAAAGAACACCACTGGCAAAAAATAATAACGCACAAGAAAGTAAGCAAGTATATAATGATCAAATAAGCATAACAGCAAGTATAATATAAATCAAATAAACATAACAAGTATGATATAAATCAATAGGCCAAAGTGCAATAAGAAATCATAATAGAAACAAGTCACAATCTTTCCACAGTCTACTCCAGCATAGAAGCAATATCAAAGTCCAAATTGGAGTGCAATTCATCAAATTTTCTGAGCCATAAAAAGCCGACGGGAACAATACACAAGTGAAAATGCATACAGGATATAAATATTTGAAAAAATTGAAAAATTTGAAACATTAGGAGCAGCTCCTAATTTTTCATTTTTTTCAAATATTTATATCCTGTATGCATTCTCACTTGTGTATTGTTCCAATATTTATATTTTGTATGCATTCTCATTTGTATATGCTTTGAATTTGCATTCAGTCCCATTACAGCCATGCTTGGGTCTTTAGGGTTATAATTA
Organism: Gekko japonicus; assembly: GCF_001447785.1. NCBI lineage: Eukaryota > Metazoa > Chordata > Lepidosauria > Squamata > Gekkonidae > Gekko > Gekko japonicus. The sequence continues at coordinate 122,733 of NW_015171600.1, forward strand.
CCTGTTATCAAATGAATTTGTGATATGATTAATAAAATGCAGTGCTTGGTAAAGCATGAATGACAACAATTACAAAATGATCATTAAGTTTGTGGTGAATATGATTGTCATTACAAATTATCTGCTAATTTTGCCCTTATCATTCAAATAAATAAAAATTAAAATTAAAATAAATGGAGTTCAAGCCAGTTTTGAAGATCCTTCAACTACTTAATGGTAAAGATATAAGGTGTGTGAACCAATTAAAGATGCTTTCTATAAGTTCCTTCTGGATGAGCAAAAACATCTAGCCATAATGACCATTTGCCAAAAAAAGAGGGGGGGAAAGCCAGTGTACAATGCAGGAAACAAAAAAGAACACCACTGGCAAAAAATAATAACGCACAAGAAAGTAAGCAAGTATATAATGATCAAATAAGCATAACAGCAAGTATAATATAAATCAAATAAACATAACAAGTATGATATAAATCAATAGGCCAAAGTGCAATAATAAATCATAATAGAAACAAGTCACAATCTTTCCACAGTCTACTCCAGCATAGAAGCAATATCAAAGTCCAAATTGGAGTGCAATTCATCAAATTTTCTGAGCCATAAAAAGCCGACGTGTAATCCGGATGCCTGTTGCCGCGTTTCGAATAATTCTTATTTAAGCATGGCTGTAATGGGACTGAATGCAAATTCAAAGCATATACAAATGAGAATGCATACAAAATATAAATATTGGAACAATACACAAGTGAGAATGCATTCTCATTTGTATATGCTTTGAATTTGCATTCAGTCCCATTACAGCCATGCTTGGGTCTTTAGGGTTATAATTACCTGTTATCAAATGAATTTGTGATATGATTTCACTCCAAAAACTATTAATCTTACTAGACGACGAACAACAATGGTAAAAAGAGCCTTTTGCCCCACATAGTTTCCAGCATGATGATGACATGTGTGGATGAATATATAAGAGTTTTTATGGGGTGAGATGCCAATGAAGGAATTTTTTTAATCTCCTGTTGTTGAATAGGTAAGGAACATGAAGTATAACTTGATGAGGTCCAAATCTTTCCCCATTGATAAGTAGTAAGATTTATACCCAGCTCTTTTTGCCATGCCACTTGGTATGATGTTAAAGGGAGTTTTGTATCCAGTAATAAAACTTTATAAAATGTCAAAATTAGGCCTTTTAAGCAAAGAGATTTAGAGTTCATACCACGTTCCAAACTTTTCTATTCAAACTTTTTTGTAAAGTAGGAGAGTGAAACAAATGGGAAATCTGAAGATATTCAAACCAAGATAGACCGGAATCCAACTTTGTTCCAAAGTTGCTTTCTTTCTACGTTGTCCATTAGAAGATATATCTATAAAACAAGTCAGCTTAACAGAGCACTAGAGAGGATAAGCATGGGGTGACAATCCTGATGGAAACCATGACTGCCCTAGAAAGGCAGTCAAAGGAGAAGTTGCAGGAGCCATTTTAACTTTAGATTTGTCCCATGTTCAAAAGGTTGCTTCCAGAAAGGGGTGAAAATATTATTTGAGAATCTGCAATTATGAGGTGTCCATAACAAATGTTGAAAAGAATGATAGTCTTCTTCGATTATTTTCCAGTCTGCTTGAAAGGAAGAATTGCATTGCTTGGTTGAGTTAGCTCGGTTGACTGCCTCATAATATGTCTGTAGATCAGGAATCACCAGACCACCATTTTTAGTTGGACCAATGCATGGTCTGAAACCCAACTCTCGATTTCTTAAAAAACTCTTCAAGGAGGCCTTTTTGGCTCAGGAAAAAGGTGTGGGCAGGATGCAAATACACTTATTTGCAATCAAGCTCCTTTTTCCAATTAGAGAAACCACATGAAGGTGAAAACTGGACTTAACACCCTTTTCTCAGAACATCCATGGCTCTCCATGTCTTTTCATCCTCCTGTTGTGCATGGGCCACATATATTGTTATGAAAAAACTGATTATATCAACCTACTTATTCAAGTTTTTTCATTTCTGCTGTAGGATAAGCAAATCAATGAGTTTTTTGTTTCTGTTTTAATTTAGCACCAGTTCCTCTTTTATTTAATTGCACTTTCAATTTAAAATTGTACCTATTTTTCAATTATATTTATGTGTCAGTTGTGTAGCAATTGTGCATGCTTATAAATGATATGGGCCACAGTGGCTCAGAGGTTAAGACGCTAAGCTGCAGACCAGGTCAGTAGCTTGGCAGTTTGGGACCCGAGTGCCGCATGAAAGAATGAGCTCCCGTCTTTGGCCTCAGCTCTTGCTAACCTAGCAGTTTGAAATCAAGAAAATTGCAAGTAGATAAATAGGAACTGCTTTAATGGGAAGGTAACAGCATTCCATGTGCCTTGGTATTTAGTCATGTCGGCTACATGACCACAGAAAAGTATTTGGACTGCGCTGGCTCTTCGAATTGGAAATGGAGATGAGCACCGCCCCCTAGAGTCGGATTCGACTGGCTTTCAAGCAAGGGAAACCTTTACCTTTATAAATGATATATGAATGACATATAAATCACATAAAATGCTGTAAAATAAACAAAATAATCATTAACAGCAACAAAAGAACTGAGGGAGACCAAATAAAAGAGATGGATAAAATGTTATAAAAACGGCCAACATACAGGCTCATTCCTGATATCTCATCAATGTGGAACAGTGGTTTGCGTGTCATATTAGGATCTGGAAGACCAAAGTTTGAATTTCAACTCTTCAACAGAAGCTTGCTGGGTGGCCTTGGGTTCATCATTCTCTTTCTCAGACTAACTTTCTTCAAGAGGTTGTTGTGAGGATAAAGCAGAGGAGAGGAGAATGATGTAAGCTGTTTTTGGTCCACATTGAGAAGAAAGATGAAAGATCCCTAACTATATGTTAGGGATTATTAAGAAAGGGATTGGGCATAAAACAGTTGATATTATAATGCCCCTGTATATATCTATGGTGCAGCCTTATTTAGAAGACTGTGTACAGTTCTGGTCACTGTCATATCAAAAAGGACATCACAGAGCCGAAACAATACAGAGGGCAACCAAGATGATTAGGGGGTTAGAGCAACTTCTTAGAGCCAGTTTGGTGTAGTGGTTAAGTGCACAGACTGTTCATCATTCTCTTTCTCAGACTAACTTTCTTCAAGAGGTTGTTGTGAGGATAAAGCAGAGGAGAGGAGAATGATGTAAGCTGTTTTTGGTCCACATTGAGAAGAAAGATGAAAGATCCCTAACTATATGTTAGGGATTATTAAGAAAGGGATTGGGCATAAAACAGTTGATATTATAATGCCCCTGTATATATCTATGGTGCAGCCTTATTTCGAAGACTGTGTACAGTTCTGGTCACTGTCATATCAAAAAGGACATCACAGAGCCGAAACAATACAGAGGGCAACCAAGATGATTAGGGGGTTAGAGCAACTTCTTAGAGCCAGTTTGGTGTAGTGGTTAAGTGCACAGACTTTAATATGGGAGAACTGGGTTTGATTCCTCACTCCTCCACTTGCACCTGGCTGGATGACCTTGCGCAAGCCATAGTTCTGATGAGCTGTTCTTGAAAAAGAGCAGTTTCTATCAAGAGCGCTCTCAGCCCCACCTACCTCACAGGGTGTCTGTTGTGGAGAGGGGATGGGAAAGGAATTTGTAAGCCGCTCTGAGACATCTTTGGGTAGTGAAGGGTGGGGTATAAATCCAATCTCTTCTCTTCCTTCTTCTTCTCTATGAGGACTATTCTATTTAGAAAAAAGACAACTAAGAGAGGGCACAATAAAGGTTTATAAAATTATGCATGGGGTGGTGAGAGAGTTGAGAAAGAAAAGTTTTTTCTCCCTCTCCCCAAATACTAGAGCCCAAGGACATCCAATGAAGCCAATGGATAGTAGATTCAGGATGAATAAAATGAGACAGCCATGCAGCCATGTTGATCTGAAGCAACAGAACAAAGTTTTAGACCAGTGGCACCTTTAAAACCAACAAAGTTTAATTCTGAGTATAAGCATTTTTGTGCATGCACAATGGTAGTGAAGGGCGGGGTATAAATCCAATCTCTTCTCTTCCTTCTTCTTCTCTATGACTATTCTATTTAGAAAAAATACAACTAAGAGAGGGCACAATAAAGGTTTATAAAATTATGCATGGGGTGGTGAGAGAGTTGAGAAAGAAAAGTTTTTCTCCCTCTCCCCAAATATTAGAGCCGAAGGACATCCAATTAAGCCAATGGGCAGTAGATTCAGGATGAACAAAAGGAGACAGCCATGCAGCCGTGTTGATCTGAAGCAATAGAACAAAGTTTTAGACCAGTGGCACCTTTAAGACCAACAAAGTTTAATTCTGAGTATAAGCATTTTTGTGCATGCACAATGTACCTGAAGAAGTGTGCAGGAACATGAAAGCTTATACCCAAATTTAAACTTCACTGGTCTTAAAGGTGCCATTGGACTTGAACTTTAATCATAGGGATAAACAGCTTTAAAAGGGGATTCCATAGATTTATGGAGGATAGGTCTATCAGTGGCTACTGCCCATGGTGACGGAGGGGAACCTCCACATTCAGAGGCACTAAACCTCTGAATCCCAGGGCCAGGAGACAACATCAGGAGAAGGCATCAGCCTTTATGCTCTTTCGTTGGTGTAAGGTAAGTCTGATGCGTTGTTGAGTGAAATCAGCTCATACTTTATTTAGGGTTCAGGAACAAGACAACGGGTGGCGGCTCACAGGCCAGCTTGTATTTCCCAAGCAAACCACACCCCAACACACCCCAACACACTCACCACTGTGTGAATAGGATTATATACAGTGGCAAGAGTTCCATAGGTCCTATCCTGGATCCTAGCCCTCTGATAGGAGCAAGCTAGGATCCGCTCTGGCTATTGTCTCTTGAAGTGAAGCTAAGGCTCTAGCCTGACCATGTGCGGACCTGCCCTCGCATGTGGCCAAATTCAGTACACAACAGTTGGCCTTCCAGAAGAACTGGTTGGCCACTGTGTGAGACAGGATGCTGGACTAGATGGACTGTCTGATCTGGCAGGGCACTTCTTATGTTCTTAATACAAATAAATAAATAAATGATGAGTAGTTTGGGGTGTGCTGGGATTTTCTGAAGTATACAGATGATCAGTATTGGTGTTGGAATCCAAGTGCTCATTATGATTGCATGTGGAAGAACTGAATTTTGGAATCGTTGATGCTGGTTAGTTTATGTTTGGTTGACACATCAGGATTCCTCATGTAGGTCATGTGATAATTTCATTGGGAGAACCAATGAGAATGCAAGTAACTATTTTATACACAAACACACTTATTTATGTATTTATTTATTTATTTCCAGCAGGATTGAGGTGACAGCATCACTGGCAGGGTAAAGTCCCATTTCCATATTGTCCACATCATGCAACAATGAAACCAAATGCCCAATGGTGGAATGAATAGCCTATGAATGGCAAATGAATAGCCTGAAGACCATGAAGAACTTGGTATTTTGTAAGCTACGCTTTTTCACAGTGTTGTATTTGAGATAGGAATTATAAGTCACTTAATACTGTGAGAAGTTTTTCATGGGAATGGAAGCAACAGTTTATCTCAAAGGCTCCATCCACACATTGTTGGACATGGTACTATCTTTGCACTATAGCACTCATTCTCAACTGGATTGCCTTGTCCACTTAGGGGAATTTAGTTGCAAATGATTGCTATGGGGCAATAATAGCGGGAAAAATAGACTTTGCTTTTGAAAGCCTAATTTTATTTAATGTTTTCAAACACATCCAGCATGCACTGATTATCTGTATAAATTTATGACAAAACATATATAAAAATGCAGCTGTGGGAAAAGAATTTCCCCAGATTTTTCTGATTAGGGATGCAAGACTCTTGGGAGCACTTTGCCAAGACCAAACAGACTTCAAATGAATTTCTTTCCCTTGCTCAGAGGGTTTCCTCCCCATCTATTTATAATGAGAAATCAGCTTCATACGTTATGGCAAGCTCCATTAGGAGAGTCAGTGCCTTAGATGAATCAAGGTATGGACTAAAGCATCTAATGAAGAAATTAAATGTGGCATAGATATTATCCCCTAAAGTGCTTAATCTGTCTCAGTAAGTAATATTTTCTAAAAGCATGATTGCAGTATTCCAGTAAAAAGATTGCCAACCTTTTCTCTTCTTCTAATGGTCCTGTCTACTACTGTATCTAATTTTTATCCATTTTCTCTAATATTTAGTTTTGTAAATAGAGAGGATGGCTTGTATCCTTCCACTACCATCAGAAGGCTGGAGGAAGGCTTCAAACTTCGCTGTGTGGTGTGGTATCATACAAACTTCTGTTCTTTTCTGTACATTCCCAATAATATTCTGAAGAGATACTACCTTTTTTTTTCTTTTTACAATCTCGGCCTCACATCATTCTACAGAGTTGAATTATGTACCTGTCTATCAGAGTCTCTGGTCCATTATGATAACATTTTGTGTAACAGTCTAATGAATAGCCCTCTCTGTAAAGACAAGAGTAGCCTCCAAGGGAAGGGGATAGAAAATGTATTATTTGAATAGATTCTAAAAATCCCAGACTATTGGTTAGATCCAGGCAGATTTCCTATGCTAAATCTTGTCCAGTTCCTCTCGTTATTACACCCCTGCCCCAAATGGCTTTTGGCCATGCAGAGCCAAGATCCTCAGCATAGCCTTTTGGGTGCCTAAAGGAGAATCTGGCTGGATTCAACCCAATTATTTTTAAGCCTTCATAGATGATATTGCAGGTGGTCATCAAGCCACTGATTTTCTCACTTATCTGTACATGATCTATGATTAAAGAAAATGATCATATTCATTTGTAGCATGATATGGACTTGGGATTTTACTCTTTCATTGGCAATGTTGCCTTCTCTCCTCCTGACTAAAGTATGGCCAGATCCTATCCTAGTCCTATCCTATCCCTATCTTTGTCACAAACTTTGATGATGTACCTGTCTCGTATTCCTTCACATCACCTTCAGAAGCATAGGGAATGAGTTGCTTGGAGGCACAATGAATCATGAGATTCCACACATACACTTTGAAGCAATACAAATAGGGTTCCCTTATCTTCTGGCCTTGTCTTGAGATTCAGGTCCACAAGCTACATCTCTTCTGCCTTGGAGCAAACTGTTTGAATCTTCAAGATTGCAGAAGCACACCACTATGCATAGGGTCCAGTTCAAGTTCTCAGAGCCTAACGGTATGCAATTTATACAAATGTAATAGTACATCAAAGTATAGAGGATGGGGGCTGGGTAAGCTAATGTGATTGTTACCCCCCCCTTTTCCTTATTTAAAATATCACAGTTTATAAAACATTTTCATATCATCTATCTATAATCTATCCATCTATCTATCATCTATTCATCCATCCATATATATCTCTCTCTCTCTCATCGGTCTGTCTGTCTGTCTGTCTGTCTGTCTGTCTATCTGTCTGTCCATCATCTGTCTGTCCATCATCTGTCTGTCCATCATCTGTCTGTTTATCATCTGTCTGTCCATCTATCTGTCCATCTATCTGTCCATCCGTCCATCCATCCATCTATCTATCTATCTATCTATCTATCTATCTATCTATCTATCTATCTATCTATCTTCTATCTATCTATCTATCATCTACCTACCTACCTACCTACCTACCTATCTATCATCTAATTTTCTCTCCATTGGGGACTTAAATATGTTTGCAAAAAATATGCAGATATAATTAGAGAAACAAAGAACCAGGGTGGTTTGAGATCCAACTGAGCTGGTTCACTCAAGGCCACAGGCTGTCAGCCATGCAAAGAGGGCAAGAGTCCTGTAGCTTGCACCAAAAGGCTCAAGCCCTCACCCTGCCATAATTTTTAAATAAGAAAAAAGAAGGGAAACAGAAGTCCAGCCTTGATCACAGATGGAAGGCACGTTCTGAAGATCCCCTTCTCTGCTTAAGGAGCTCTTGGCTACATTCAGCCTTTTGCACCTGAAACAAAAATAGGGGGACAGAAGCTCAGCCTGGATCATTTCAGGCTGGCAGACATGCTCCCATGATTCCCCTCTCCTCTCTACATTCAACACTGGGTTATTGGATTGATTGTGATTCTAATTTATGTGAGTAGAGTTGACAGTCTCCTGTACTATGTTCCACAGGTAGCACGAAGATGGGGATAGAGAACAAAAATTCCAGCCTTACCTCCACAACTGAGTTTCTGCTCCTGGAATTCTCAAACATTCAAGAACTACAGATCTTACATTTCTTTGGGTTCCTGGCATTGTACTTGATAGCAGTGATGGCCAATCTTCTCATCATCATGGCAGTATCATTTGATAGTCACCTGCATACCCCCATGTATTTTTTCTTAATGAACTTGGCTGTTCTGGACATTGCCTCAGTTTCAGTCTTGGTACCCAAAGCTATGGCCAATTCCCTCATGGACAGCAGGACAATTTCTTATTCTGGATGTGTGGCTCAAGTTTTCCTTCTGGTCTTCTTTGCAGGGTCAGATTTTGCCCTCCTAACAGTGATGGCGCATGATCGGTATGTCGCCATCTGCAATCCATTACAGTATGAGACAATTATGCACAAAGGAGCATGCATTGAGATGGTAGCCAGTGCATGGATCAGTGGTGTCCTTCATTCATCATTAAACACTGGAAGCACTTTTGCAATCACCTTCTGCTCCAATGTGGTCAATCAGTTCTTCTGTGAAATCCCACAGCTACTCAAACTCTCCTGTTCTGACCTGGACTTTGTTCAAATTGGGGTTATTGTGCTTACCTGCGGCACAGTGCTGGGATGTTTTATCTTCATCATTCTAACCTACGTGAAGATTTTTGCAACAGTGCTCAAAATCCCATCTGTGCAAGGTCAGAAAAAAGCCCTCTCCACTTGCATTCCCCACCTCACTGTGGTTTTTCTGCTTGTATTCAGTGGAATCTTTGCCTATGGAAGCTCTGCCATTGATACTTCATCTGATCTAGATATAGTTTTTGCATTTTTTTATGCCATACTCCCTCCATTGCTCAATCCATTTATCTATACCATGAGAAACAAAGAGATCAAGACTGCCTTATTGAAGCTGTTCACTATGGCACATTTTTCTAAAATCATCTCTTGCAGAATTGTTTTGTGAAAATGGATTTGTATACTTTCCTGCAAGTGAATAATTCACCATTACAATTTTCTTAAACCTTAGGTTTCTGAAGAATGTAGCACTGATCCTGAAACTGGTGCAGATGTGGCAACTTAGTTTCATGCAAAGATATACCCCAAATTATTTTAATTGCATTTATGTAGTAAGAGTATTGATACACCTCTTCTTTCCTTTGATATAATTGGGACCCAAGGTGGGTAACCACAATAAGTACAATTGTCAAAATGTTAATGGACTCAATCAGATCATTAAAACACGAAAGCAGACCCGTTTCGAAGCTCCCCATGAACTCTTTTAAACTGAGTTCACTCCTTCAGCCTTGCCAAAATACCCCAAGTGTAGATTTCTGCCTGATCTCTCTGGGATACTATTCTATGAAAAAGGTCTTGGCCTGGGCAATTAAAATATCATGTCCTTAGAGTGAAGCAGCCATTAAGAAATCTTGTGATGAAGGACAACTTTGTCTTCTTTTACATGCTGGTTAACCGTTTCCTGCATTCCTTGTTCTTTTAGAAAACCACTTCTTCTGTTATATCTTTATTGCTGTTTTTATTATGAGTTCTTCTATTTTTTCTTACCTTTTGTGCATTCCTTTTTCTTTTTCAAAACCACTTCTTCTGTTGTATCTTTATTGATGTTTTTATGGTGAGCTCTTGTATTTTTTTCTTACCTTTTGAAAAAATTTTAAGTGAAAAATAAATGATAGAAATGTCTCACATAAACAAGAACTGCCAGCTCTTTTAATTATGGTTTTCCACAGATGCATATATTCGATACCTGTGCTAACCATATAATTTGCTTTACTAGGACAATACCATACTGGTCTCAATATTTATTACTGTGCAGTGTTGGAATGAAACTCATATACAGGGTACATGTCAATGTGAATGAGATCCACTTAGGTTAGGGTTAGATAGCACCCCCATCTTCAAGGGATGAAACACACAACTAACTAAGGGCTCATTTGACAAAGCAATTTATTTATTTTTAATTGTCACAAGCCTCAGACAGTGTAGAAACATAACTAATGGTAGCCAGTCTACCCGTAAGCATCTATAAAAGTTTTCCAACTATCTAAAAATAAGTCCATGTGCCATTGTCATACATATGCCATACATTCAAGTAATCATAAGGTTGTAAGGTCCTCAATTCATTTAATTATGGGTGATGAATATTTATTTTTCCAATGTTGTAATATAAGTCTTTTAGCAGCAGTAAGGAGATAGAGGTTGACCATCCTCGAGAAGACAGGAAAATATTTTAAATACATAAGGATCCTCAAAGATCATTTGACAAATTAATGAAATTAGTAATCAAGTCTAAAAATAATACTAAGAGCCTGGATATAGTGGCTTCAGAGAGAGCTTTTATCAAAGAGAATAATCATACTCTCAAGCAGTCTCAAACATACAGATATAGCACTAAATACTAGAATGCCCATGTTGATGTATTCCAAACATCCACCCACATCTGTAAAAGAAGATTGCTGGATAACCTTGGGCTAGTCACAGTTCTTTCAGAACTCTCTCAGCCCCACCTGACCCACAAGGTACCTATCTTGAGGAGAGGAAGGGAACATGACTGCAAACCACTTTGAGACTCCTTAAGGTAGAGAAAAATGGGGTATAAATAGGCTTCTAACTTGAGCTACAAGGAAAGGTGATGTAGGAATATTTTAGCAAACAAACTAACAAGCCCAGTGGAGTGGTAGGCAGTAGTAATTTATTGTATTTGGCCATTGACCATTACAAAATACAGAATACAGCAGAGCATTCATAAAACATTAAAACATTAAAATACAACCTTAGTGACAGGGTTAAAATTAATTAAAAGGTAAAGGTTCCCTTGCTCGAAAGCCAGTCGAGTTCGACTCTAGGGTTGCAGTGCTCATCTCCGTTTCAAAGCCGAAGAGCCAGCGCTGTCCAAAGACATTTCAGTGGTCATGTGGCCGGCATGACTAAACACCAAGGTGCATGAAATGCTGTTACTTTCCCCCCGAAGTGGTACCTATTTATCTACTTGCAATTTCTTGCTTTCGAACTGCTAGGTATGCAGGAGCTGGAACTAGAGACGGGAGCTCACTCCATCATGCGGCAACTCGGGTCTTGAACTGCTGAACTACTGACCTTCCACAGCTTGCAGTTCAACATCTTAACCACTTGAGCCACCGCAGCTCCTAAAATTAATTACTGGTCTGTAATAAAACAGGTTTGATCACCATCAAGTAGCCTGCCCCTTGGATCTAATCTTAGATGCTGATAAAAGGAGTGGTAGGATCCATCTCCTTATAAAGAGTAAAATATAAGGAATGAAATTAGCAATGTACCTTGGGTACTCACTGGCTATGCAATTTAATGTTAGTTTTATTGGGGAAACTGAAAAATGAACAAATGTATCCTTACAGCAGAAAACGTGACTGTGTTTTTCTAGAAAAGTATCTAAACCCTAAAACCTTTGACATTGCTTTTTTGATCTCCTTGTTTCTTATACTGTAAATTACTGGATTCAACATAGGTGGAACCATGGAATAAATCACAGTAAATATCAGGTCCAGGTGTGATGGGGTGTGAGAGATGGGCTTCAAGTAGGCAACACATCCAGTAAATATAAATGTGGAGCAGACAATGAGGTGGGGGATGCAAGTAGAGAAAGCCTTCTGCCTCCCCTTTGCAGAAGGCAACCTCAACACCGTGGTGAAAATGTGCCCATAAGTTACAAGGATATAGACAAAACAGCCCAGCCCGAGGACAACTCCAATCCCAATAGTAGTCATTTCAATTAGATTTAGGTCAGAACAAGTCAATTTTATTAGCTGTGGGATATCACAAAAAAATTGATTGACAACGTTAGAGCAGAAATGAGTTGCAAAAGTCCCAGTGGTATGCATCCCTGCATACAGAAAACTAGCAATCCATACACCAGCCAGCATTACAGTGCACATTTGCCAATTAATTACTAATTCATAACGTAATGGATTGCAAATGGCCACATACCGGTCATATGCCATGACTGTCAGGATGCACAAATCAGATGTTATAAAGAAGATAAAAAAGAAGAGTTGAGCAACACACCCTGAATATGAAATGTGCCTGGTATTTAGGAGGGAATTGATCATGGATTTGGGTACAATGACTGAAACTTGACCAAGGTCTTGTATAGCCAAGTTCATCAGAAAGAAGTACATGGGTGTGTGCAGGTGACGATCTAAGATGACTGAAGAGATGATGAGGAGGTTCGCTGTGACAGTTGCTAAGTACACCATCAGAAATACAGTGAAGTGTAGAAACTGCAGTTCCTGAACCTCTGAGAATTTCAGGAGCAGAAAATCAGACACAGCAGTTCTATTGTGCATTTTCATTACCGTGTTGTATAATCCTTTAAAAAGGAAACACAAAGCAAACAGTAAGAATTACAGTCTCTTATAGCAGTAATTTGAACTGCTGCAACTAAATTGGATGACAATGACCGCATTTCCAGTTTCCAAACTTAGTCTATTCATTGGTCCAAAATAAACATCAGTCTGTCCAAGCATTCCATTTAAAAAATCTTCCCAGTTTTTAGATCTGGATTGGCCCATAGAGTCAGTTTACCATGTGGAAATGGGTCAAATTGATATTGATATTACATTACTTGTTGGGGGAGTCTTCTAGATTCGTTCAGTTCTATTCCTGTATATATAACTTATATGTGAATGGTACTGAAAGAAGCTAAAAGATTCCCCCTGACAAAGTTGCACGCAAAATGCATATGGGTTATACAAGTATTAAAGAGTCTTTCCTTTTACAGTTCATGGTGCCCTTGGTTTAGCCTTGACCACGTGAGGAGACAGGCAGAGACAGATGTACAGTATATTATTTCCCAAATCTTTCCCAAAATTCTATGGGGGGGGGGGGATGCAGCAATGACCAACACATACCACAACACACATAAACAGTGTTCCCTCTAACCTGAATTATTGTGAGTTAGCTCACAGTTTTTTAGCCTCCAGCTCACACAGTTTTGTCTTAGCTCAGGGAGTATTGCTCCAGATCCAAGTAATTTATGCAGCAACCAAAGTGCTCTCTGACAACTTTAATCCCAGTAGCTCAGAAAGTAGAATTTTTGCTCACAAGACTCCAAGCTTAGAGGGAGCGCTGTGAGAAGCCCAGTACACTCTGTGCCCAGGGACAAACTACAACACACTTCCACCACAGCACACAAAGAAGAAAAAGAAGAAGAGGAAGAGATTGGATTTATACCCCGCTCTTCACTACCCAAGGGTACCCAAGGGTAGATTTATACCCCACCCTTCCTCTCCCCACAACAGACACCCTGTGAGGTAGGTGGGGCTGAGAGAGCTCTGGCAGAAACTGCTCTTTTTCAAGAACAGCTCTTATTAGAACTATGGCTTGCCCAAGGTCATCCACCCAAGTGCAAGTGAAGGAGTGGGGAATCAAACCCAGTTCTCCCAAATTAGAGTCCGCGCACTTAACCACTACACCAAACTGGCTCTAGCTTCTATGGGGGGGGGGATGCAGCAATGACCAACACACACCACAACACGCTTAGAAGCTTAGAGATGGAAAACCCCTGTAGTGGTTGCTTGCTATGACCATTACTCAAATTTGGCCAGTACATCCTCCAATGCCTACCATGACCTCATCCTTAACTTCCTACAGACTGCACTTCACATTCAGAGCACCTCATATGCCAGAGGAGACCAAGAAAACTGACGACACACACACTACATATCAGAAGACCAGGTAAGTCTAGCAAACATTCGAAAACTTTCAGGAACTTTGCCCCCCCCCCAAAAAAAATATGGGAGTCACAAACAAAGGAAACATTATGTTGTCAAAGGCTTTCATGGCCGGAGTTCATTAGCTATTGTCAGGGGTCTTTTCATAGAAAAAGAGCTGCGGAAGCTCCTTAGCATACGGTATGCTAATGAGCTACTAGGTTACTAGCATAATAGTTCATTAGCATATGAAACACCCCTTGACATCACTGGAAGAGATGTAAGAAGGGGAAGCAAAGGGGGGGGGAGGCATCTTCAAAAATCTCCCCTTCCCTTCCCTAGGAGGGGGGACCCGAAGAGAGAAGGGGTTTAAAGTTTAAACCCCTTCTCACTAGAGTTGGGCCACAGAAGGAGGAAAGAGAGAGAGAGAGGGTAGAAAGAAGGAACGGAGGAA
>NW_015171600.1:137300-156327 GCF_001447785.1 Gekko japonicus
AGAAAAGGAAGGGGAAAGAAAGGAGAGAAAGAAAGAGGGCAAAGAGATGGGGGAGGGGAGGCTCTCCCACCACCCACTCCCCCAATCAAGCCTCCGCCACCTCCGCGGATCCCTCACTTTCCCCACTCTGGCGCTGGTCCAGGGAGGCGGTGGGGAGCGTCTTCTGGTCTCCCCCAGGCTGCAGCGCTCTGGTGCTGGCCCAGGGAGGCGGCGACAAGCATCCTCTGGCTTCCTCCGGGATGCAGCTCTTCGGATCTGGCCTGGGGAGGTGGTGACAAGTCTCCTCCGGCCTCCCCAGAGCCGCAGCACTCTGGCACGGGCCCCGGAAAGGCAGCAACGGGCCCCCTCGGGCCTCCCTGGGGCCGCAGCGCTCTGGTGTGGGCCCCGAAAAAGCAGCATAGGGCCTCCTTGAACCTCCCTGGGGCAGCAGCACTCCGGCGCGGGCCACGGCAAAATGGCGACAGGCCTCCCTGGGGCCGCAGCACTCTGGCACGGGCCCCAGGAAGGCGGTGAAGTGTCTCCTCGGGCCTCAGCACTCTAGTGCGGGCCCCGGGAGGGTGGCGACGGGCCTCCTTGAGCCTCCCTGGGGCTGCAGAGCTTAGGCGTGGGCCTCAGGAAGACAGCGACAGGCCTCTCTGGGGCTGCACCGCTCCACCACGGGCCCCAGGAAGGCGGCAACGGGCTACAGCGCGTGGAGCTGGGGGTGGGGCTTGCTGCTGCCACCATTTTGCCAACTGCTGGGCTCCCGGAGCGGCGCTTTGGTGCACTCCGGCCCCAAAAGACCCCTGGCTATTGTAGATTTTCTGGGTTGTATGGCCGTTGTCTTGGCACTGTAGGACCTGACATTTCACCAGCAGCTGTGACTGCCATCCTCAGAGGTATAACACATAAAGATGCAGTGCTCTCTGTGTCAAGGTGAAACTGGCAAAATGTCCGGTCCTACAATGCCAAGACCACGGCCATACAGCCTGGAAAATCTACAACAGCTAAAGGAAACATTAACACACAATTGGGTTCCGCAGAGGAGTGAGACGTTTTAGACAAAGAAACTCCCTGTACAGCATCAAACCTCCCTTGCTAACATAAGCTCCCTCTTTACTTTCCATAGACTGTACTTGAGACTGAGAAAACTGCATACCGAACACCAACCAAACACCCTGTTGAGAGGACACACACTGCATGCTACAAACCCAGGTAAGTCTACAACTAAAACCATGGTGATGGCAAGGTGTCGGTAACTGCTCAATGATGCAACAGCCTGACAAAGGAAAAAACCACCACTTACATTACACTAACAAACAAGACAACATACAACGAAATAACCCCACACATTAGCAGGAAAGTCACACTCCAATATGAGATTAACAGCATGGACAGCAATACATGACATGCATGTACACATACAGAGAGCTGTCCAGAAGGAGACAAAATGTGACACTGCCCTGCACTTTACAATACATCCAGAATCTGCTGTGTCCCCTACTTCCCAACATCTACCACGTACATTCTACATGACTCATGACTGAGACGCTGACCCGGAAGACTCACAGGACACCTGCTGAGTTTTGCATTCACGATGTGGAGACGGTCATGCCTTCCTCTGGCAGAGACACACACCAAGGAACCTATGATACACATTTGCACTGAGGGGGGATGGTGCGATGTCAACACATTACAAACTTGGGGAAATAGGAAAGAATACTAAGCCCTGATAACATATATCACATGTGGACAAATCATGCATTGCGGTTCAACAATAAATGCAAGGTGAGGCGATAAGGGAGCCACTAAGGTAATGGTTCCCTTGCATGAAAGCCAGTCGAATCCGACTCTAGGGTTGCGGTGCTCATCTCCGTTTCAAAGCCGAAGAGCCAGCGCTGTCCGAAGATGTTTCCGTGGTCATGTGGCTGGCATGACTAAACACCAAGGCGCACGGCACGCTGTTACCTTCCCACCAAAGTGGTACCTATTTATCTACTTGCAATTTCTTGCTTTCGAACTGCTAGGTTGGCATGAAAGGGAGCCACTACATGCAGAAATAAACAGCATCTGTTCACAGTTCACTTCCTGGACAATGAGACAATGATGTCATATACTCATGGTCTCAGGCTGCACTCATTCATTTATCCTGCATTTCTCTCCTCCACCCAATCTCCCCCTGGCCCTTCTGTATGTTCCTCTACTGAATTCCCTACATTACCTTACCATTCCCAACAGTCATTTCTGCCTCTACACATTTCAACATTACATTGGTGCCCCAAAACTACTACACAGTATCCTGCTTCCTAAAACTCACATCTCTCAAACACTCCATGCTCCAGTGAATGCCTACTTCATCATATTAATATTTCCCACATTACAACTCAACTTTCGCCAACTCAACTAACACTGCACACCACCATAATGGTTTACCATTACAAGTACCTCACAGGCCAAAAAGGAAAACCTACTCCAGAAGAACATGCAAAAGAAAAACGTAAGATGTCTATATGTGAAAAGGCAAAGCATGCAAAACAATATAGGTCAAGAAGTCATGCTACCATACCAGAAGAACCACAACATGGACATCCTTCAAGCACCATTCAACCTCTTCAGCCTAAACAATGCAACATCACTGAACACTCACAGCTACCAATACGAAGTGAGCCTTCAGAAAAACTGCAATCCCAGCAGGAAGAACAAGGCAGCGTGCCAAGAGGCAACACTGAAAACTCACAGCCACCAATGCATACTCAGCCATCAAGCCCGTTGCATGTCCAATCGCAGGCCCTGGACAACATGTCAGCAATCCACAGAGAGATCCCACACCAAACACCACAGACTCAGAACCGTTTGAGCACCAGTTGCCAGAAAACATGCCTCACAGCCACACTGAGATCTTGGAATATCCATTGAAACATCAGCTTCCGTGCACAGTACATTCTGAGCAGAAACAGTGTGCACTGACATCACATTCCACTGACTCCATAGAGGTGACACTTAAATCCAAAAGACGACAGCGTCATAACCGCTATATGTTCACCAGACAACTCCTACAAAGGTGGCAAGAGACACCTGAAAATGCTGCAGAAAGACTATCAAAGCATCGAGAACAGTATGCCTCTGATCGCCAATCTAGAAAAATTACTGAATTACCTACAGCCATGACTGACATTACTGATGATCACTCAATCACACAACACTACTGTGCATCCATGGACCAGGTATGTGAGTTCTGTGCAGCCTTACACTTTCCATTTGAGAGGCCCTCAGATGGAAAGTTCACCAACTGCTGTTCCAAAGGCAGTGTTTCTCTCCAACACATTCACACTGCTCCACTAATTGAGGAACTCATGAGTGGCCACCATCTTTATTCCAACAACTTCATGCAGCACATCAGATCCATCAACAGCAGTCTTGCATTTGCTTCAATGGGAGCTCAAATCAAGCCTCCACCAGGATACGGCTCTTACCGCTTCAGAATTAATGGATCCATCTGCTGGAGCACTACATCCTGACAATGATGAACCTAGGAAATACGTATAGCTGTACATTCTGATGAGGCAGCATCACAAAGACTGGAACTTCCAGAAAATCAGGGATGCAATCCACATCTTCTGCAGACCCAGAGTGCATGGATGGCAAGTAACAACCCCTTTGCTGAAGCATGCAAGATGCTGTATGAGGTTGAGCAGGAGAGCATTCAGGATGCTCACCTCAACAATGCAGAGCCTTACACAGTGACCATGGCAATCATCCAGAACTGTCACAATGATCCCAGGAGATACAATGCCCCATGCATTAATGAAGTGGCCATTATTTTCCAGAATGCAGATGGTGAGCCTCCACTCCACCGGGTTCTACTCATTCACTGCCGTACACAGACCAAGTCTGACATCAGAAAAACAGAGTGCATAAGCATCCTGGACCCTAACTTGGAACCTCTGGTATATCCACTCTTATTTCCACTAGGGGATACGAGTTGGGGCACAGATATTCCACTACAGCAAAGACCAAAAAAGTTTGCTTCCTGTCAGTGCTTCCTGTCAGACCTTGACCACTTATTGTGTAATATCAAGTATGTGAGACTTCCACATTTCTGCCTTTCTTCTACATACTGCTAATATGCACTTAACCTACTTCCAGCCACTCCATTCTTCACACATCACATTTTTCTAGAGCTTTACCACTAGTGTGTGTGTATATGTATATATATATGTGTGTGTGTGTGTGTGTGTACATATACACATACACACACACACACATATATATGTTGCACATATATATGCACACATATATATGTTGCATAGTAAGGAACCAAATGTCCATCAAGTATTGCACCAGGATAGGCAAATGACAGCTCATGTTTATTCCTCTTTTTTTAAAAAAAAGATTATTAGAATTTAAGTGTCTCTTTAATTATACACCACAACAATGTAAATGATACAGAAAACTTTGACTTGGTTTGCCATTAGAAATACCCATTAGAAGCAACCTAGAAAGCTTCATGATTCAAAAGAAAACTTAGTACTAAAATAGGGGTGCTAACATAAAACAAAATGCTATATTGTGCTTCTCTTGCTAAGGGGCTAAGACCATATTTCTAAGCACTTATATATTTACTCAGAAATAAGTACCTCATAGTAAGTGTGCTGTGCTTAAGAAGTCTTATTTGAAGATTAGTCTGAAATTATTGTGGCTTTTTAAATTATTATTCTTTATAATCAAACCTGTGTCCCATCAACTGAACTTCCTTTCAGCATAGTCTCTAGTTTCTCTAGATCATTAGAATGCCCATACATCATTGAAACAGTTCAAAAGGAGTGCTTTTTAAAATGAAAACAGGTTTACAGATCTGCAACAAGCTGTCTGTACAGTGTTGTATAGCAGAAGAAAGTTTTTTTGCGTTTAGAAAATCCTGGATTAAATCCTTAGTTAGCTTCAAAGTTCACTTGGTAATCCTGGTCAGTTTATCATATCTCAGTTTAGATTACTTTACAGGGCTGGTTTATGGATTAAAAATAACATTTCTTCCCAACAGGACACAAAGGGACTTAGAACATTTTTGTTTAGACCACTGAAATTTTTTCTTTCCCTAATCCCTATCCATTTTATCCTCAGAACAATAACCCTGAGTCTCCCAGTAAACCTCTGTGGCATAACCTGAATCTTCTAGATCCTAATACAGCACTATACCATTTTGGCTCCCTTCCTGAACTGTTTAATTTCAGGGTAAGAGCAGGAAGAAATAAAGCTCTTTCTGCATGTGTGACATGATCATGATCCAGAGTAGAAACCATGTACATGTACTGAGAACAACAGACTAGACAATTATGAGTTTGAAAGTAGTTCCCAACCTATGACCTCTCTCTCATGGACCTCTACCCTAATATTTTCCATTTCCATTTTTGGATCTGTGAGACTTTATTCACAAGCCACCAATATGAGAAAACTGAAATATTACTTATATAAAATGTTTCTTAGATGGCACTTAACTGCAGATAGATTAGCTAAAATGTATAAAAACCTGAGTAATATATGTTGGAAATGTAACAACCATATTGGGTCGTATTATCATATGTGGTGGCCATGTAAAAAGGTTCATAAGTTTTGGATTGAAGTGCATATTTTAAAGCCAGAGATATTGTTGTTAAACTGAATTCCAGATGAGTTACATAAGAACCATAGATATTTTATTTTACATGCTATAACAGCTGCCAGAATTTTATTTGCAATGACTTGGAGGACACTGCAAATTCCAATGCTAAGTGAGTTGATACCAAAAACTATAGAATGCGCTGAAATGGACAAGTTAACAAATATATTAAAAAGAAAAATGGAAGGAGAATTTATGGGACCCTGGAGGGCATTCTATGACTGGTTAAAACTCAAGTATTGAAAAAATAAGACTAAGTGAAAAATAATAAGAATGATAGATGAAATAGTTGTGAAATTCTAATGAGGAGATATGCTTGCAGAATGTTAAACTGGAACTTGAGTATTTTTACATTCCTTTTTTCCCTTCCTTTCCCCTTCCCTACTTTTTATATAAACAAATACAAATATATGTGTGTGTGTGTGTGTATACACACACACACACATATATATTTGTATTTGTTTGTATATATATTTGTATATAAACATTTAGATTTATGTTAGTGTAATTTCATAAATACCATTACAGAGAAGACTGTGAAACTAGTAGTCTGAGAGGTAAAATAAGAATACAAAAATAATAAATAGGGGAGGGTGGGGGACCTGCTCAGGATATCTGTAGAGTAGACCTAAAAGTAACTTACCATGTTATCTTGAATCTTCAGGTGCAGGTTTCTTTGTGCTTCTCTGAAGTCACCCATTTCACCCTACTCTTTATGAAGTAACCATTAAGATGCTGAAAACACTGTGGAAAAAGGTATTCCCAAGCTCTGCAGTGTAGTCCGAGAGATTTGCTCTCAAGAGTATAGCACAACAAAACTGAAATGTGCACCCCCCATCAAAAAGTTTACTGTTTTTCAAGTGTAGCTTCTTTTTCAGATTCTCTAAAGCAAATCAAAGTCTGGATCACTGTACAAGCATGAGAAGAGGCATATACCTGATGTCAGATATGGCTAAAATTGCCACTTTCAGCTTATGCTGGTGATTAATTCCCATAGCCTACTGCATATGGGAATTAATAAGCCTGTGATAGATGGAGATACTAGGTATGTACATACAATGTAGCTATCTGTAGGTCAGATGCATATACAAGGGAATAAGACTAAGGGTCCTGGCCCTCTTATACATATCGTCACAGTGACTGCATGCATACAAAGTATATGCATGCTGTTTCCATGTACCCATTCTCATGAGACTGCGCATGAGTGGGGAGAAGCCCTGTGGCATTAGTGCAGGGCTGCAGTCTGCATAACCTGAGATGGGGCTGCTGCCCAGGCCCAGGGCTTCTGGAGAGGCCCACTGTGGCTGACCCAGATCCCCATATGCCCTTCCCTGCCATATTGACTTGCAAGTGCTCCACCACCTATGCTTCCAGGAATTTATAGAGAGGTACATGTGAGTGGTTCAGAAACAGGGATGGGCACAAAGTGCAAAAATAACATTGCAACATAATTTATTTATATTTGTTAAATTATTAAAATGCTTATATTCCACCTTTTCTCTTGGTTCAAGATTGGTAACAGCCATCATTAAAATATTCCCTGCTAAAATGAAACAAAAAGTAAAAAGCCTGAAATCCCTCCTCTCTTAAAATATGCCTTCCATTTAAAACCCCTCAGTCTTCACCCTCCACCCATTCCTCATGTCTCCACCCTCCAATCCTCTCACTGATTGCTTGTTGGAATCCTCTCTCCCATCTCCTTCCCTTCTTTTTTGTGCATTAAATGTAATTTTCAAAAAAGAGTAATTCTATCTGGTTGGTAAATCTGCACTTAAAGGAAGTTTAGTCATCCAGACAAGTGCAGGGATGTGAATGAGAGAATGAGGAGATTCCTAAAGGCTACTGAATCCCTGCTAGGTATCTGATACCATCCACAAAACAGCTTCCTTACTACAAAAGCATCCAAAACTCTTTTAGGGCTTCTTTCCTTCCAAGAAATGGAAGGTCAATCTGAACAAGGAAGTAGTGGCAAATGATTGTGAAAGGACCAATGAGAGTCAGTTCATCACAGAGACCACTTTTGATCTTTGGCTTGTGAGTAGGGATGGGCACAAACTGGGAAAATGATGGTTCATGTCAGTTCATGGTTCGTTGGGTTCCACAAGCCACGAAATTTTCCAAACATTTCCGTTTGATGAACCAGTTTATGGTTTGTGCAGGTCATGAGTTTGAGAAGTGGTAGAATGGCCCCCTCACAATGCAAACTCATAGAGTTTTCAGCAGACTCCCCTCCACCCACCCTCCAAGTTTGGCAAAGATTGGATTTTTAAGAAAAAAAGAGCTCCCCCCCCAGCACTGGCAGAGAGAGGCTAGTAAGTGTGTGGCTCAGGTCCCTGGAACCACAGTAAGGAACACCTTCCAGCCAAGAGAGGTTTAAAGAATTGTCCCACTGTGTGGGAGGAAAAAGGAGTCCCTCAAAACCTCCCCTTGAATCAGCCAGCAGCAATTCTTCTTCTCCTAACTCATTCTTACTTGACAACTAACTCCTCTTCTTTCTATCTCTGTTGCAAAGTGAAAACAGCTGAATAAGGATGTAATACTATCTGCTCCCATAGAGCAGAATGGGAGCTCCATGGGTGGCTGCCAGAGCTGCCAATGAAGCTATGGACAACTACTATGGGTGTTTCTTGGGCTCTCCACATATCCACCCCCAGCATTTCCTAAAACTTGATTGAATCAGCGCCAGGCAATCTGGCTAATAAACCACTCTAATAAACCATCCAAACCTCCATGGAAAAAAATGGTGGTTCGTTGTTGGTTCGGGAACAGCACAACCCAACAATCTGGGTTAAAACAAGCTACGGACCAGCCTAGTCTGAGTATAAATTCAGTTCCTTTTGCGGTTCATGCCCATCCCTACTTGTGAGCCTTCCATACAATTGATCCCATAGGTATTAGAGTCCATAATACTGATTTTGGGTGGGATCCAGCCAACTTTTTCAGTCTATCATGCACAATTTCCCTCCATATTAAATACCTCATCACACAAAACTTTTGTCCATGCAGATCACATGATCCCCAGCATTCCCTTTTGGTGAGGTCAAAGGGAATCCTTTTCTTTTACCTGTGGAAAAGCTGGTTGGACCCAATCCCTTACTCAGAAGTGGTCACTTTTGTTTGTTTACATAAGGGGGGGAATCCCATTGCTACCTAGAATCTGTGGGATAGATTGAACAACAGTGACAGAAATCAGTATTATGAAGTTCAGTGCCATTACTACTTAAGGTGTATTTCAGTTATTTAGTACATTATTTCTCACCTTTCCCCCAAGGAGCTCAGTGTTCTCCACTCTGATATCAGAACAATCCAGTAAGGTTGAAATTAACTGGCCCAAGATCACTCTCTAAGTTTCAGAACAAGCAGGCATTTGACTCTGAGTCTCCATGGTCCTAATCCAAAACTGTAATCATTACACCGCACGGCTTTTATTACAATGCCTTCAATACAATTACATTCATCGAAAATTTTCTGCCATCTTACCAAAGAGAACTGTTTCAGCAATCATGGGGTTTTTTTCACCTTATTTCCACACAACAGCAAATTAAATGTACAGAAGCAAAGTAGACATACAAATTAGATGCAGTTCAAACAAAACTAAAATAGCATAGATCGCATGCCTGTGATTCTCGTCCACATGAAGCCTGCTGGGTGACCTTGGACCAGTCACAGTTCTCTCAGAACTATCTCAACCCACCAGTCTGACAAGGTGCCTCTTGTGAGGAGAGGAAGGGAACACGATTGTAAGCCACTTTGAGACTCTTCAAGGCAGAGAAAAGTGGGGTATAAATACATGTTCTTCTTCTTCTAAGGATTCTTCCTCCAAATTAATTGAATCTTCCTCAAATGGAATATCCATTTTAGTCAAATGAAGGCTTCTAACGAGCCATAATGAAAGGTGGGTATGAATACACACACACACACACGCACACTCAGTGGAGTGGTGGGATCCCCCTCACTATGACTCAACTATAAATAATCAAATTAGCACTGTGCATTTGGTTCTCACTGGCTATGCAATTTAATGTTAGTTGTTTTCTGAAAAATAAACAAACATACACTTATGGTAACAAAGTCGATCATGTATGTCCAGAAAAATACTTAAACCCTAAAACCTTTGCCATCGCTTTTTTGATCTCCTTGTTTCTTATACTGTAAATCACTGGATTCATCATAGGTGTCACCAGGGAATAGATCACAGTAAATACCAACTCCTGCCATGATGGGGTGTTAGAGACGGGCTTCAGGTAGGCACACATCCAGTAAATATAAATGTGGAACAAACAGTGAGGTGGGGGATGCAAGTAGAGAAAGCCTTCTGCCTCCCCTTTGCAGAAGGCAATCTTAACACCATGGTGAAAATCTGCACATAAGTTGCAAGGATATAGACAAAACAGCCGAGTGCAAGGACAACCCCAATCCCAGTAGAAGTCATTTGAATTAGATTTAGTTCAGAGCATGTTAATTTTATTAGCTGTGGGACTTCACAAAAATATTGATTGACAACATTAGAGCAGAAGTGGGTTGCAAAAGTCCCAGTAGTGTTCAATACAGCATACAGAAAACCAGCAATCCATACACCAGCCAACATTTCACTGCAGGCCTGCCAATTAATTAACATTTCATAACGTAATGGATTGCAAATGGCCACATACCGGTCATACGCCATGACTGTCAGGATGCAGAAATCAGATGTTACAAAGAAGATAAAAAGGAAGACTTGAGCAACACACCCTGAATATGAAATGTGCCTGGTATTCAGGAGGGAATTGATCATGGATTTGGGGACAATGACTGAAACTTGACCAAGGTCTTGTATGGCCAAGTTCATCAGAAAGAAGTACATGGGGGTGTGCAGGTGATTCTCTAAGGCAATTGAAGAGATAACCAGGAGGTTCCCTGTGACAGTTGCCAAGTACACCATCAGAAATACAGTGAAATGTAGAAACTGTAGTTCCCGAACCTCTGAGAATTCCAGGAGTAGAAAATCGGACACAGCAGTTCTGTTGAACATTTTTTCATTACCATGTTGTATAATCCTTGAAAAAGGAAACACAAGCAAACATTAAAAATTACAATCTCTTAGAGTAGTGATTTGAGCTGTTGCAACTAAATTGAATGTCAATTTCTAGTCTCCACACTTAGTTCCTGTCTTCAGTGTGAAAAAAAAACACCACATTGCAGTTCAGTAACACCAAAGTCAAAACTGGCAATTCATAGCAGAAATCCCTCTCTGGGTGCTCTTGTTTGAGCTATAATTGCAGAATTGTATGAGGAAGCTTCTCTCTTTGAGAAATTAATAGTCATCTTATGTCTTTTACCCGCTTCCCCTATCTTGGAGGTCTGAATGAAGCACGTATAAATTCTTTGATTGCTGTGAGAAATGTGATTAAAAAGATTAAAAGTATGCTTTAAGGGTTTAAGCAAGCAAGTTCCTTTTGAACATTAGAGTAACAGGGTTGCCCACTCTGGGCTGGGAAATTCCTGTATATTTGGGTGTGGAATTGCAGTCCTTCAGTTAATCCCCTTTTAGGGGTATTTTGATCTACAAATGATTTATAGACAAGCTGTTTGTTGTGTATCAAAGAGGGGGAAAATTAGAGTAGTTTGTACAATGGACTAACAGCAGGCATGCAAATATCAGATCCGAGGCACAACAAGATAAGGAGTCTGTGTCCTTTTTAGATACTGTGATATTTAGAACTTGGCAAAATACTCAAAACATTTATCTCCTCTATCAGTAATGCCATCCATTGCACATTAAGAATAATTTGCCATTTAGTCAATTTTTACACATCAAAAGGAGCAGTACATTTGATAGGGATTACCGTAGGAAAAGCAAGATTTTGAGCCATCAATTTGAGTAACGTGGATATTCTCACCTTGTCATCCAGAGTGCAATAGATCATGCTGCAGCCATCAACCAAAAGGATTTATTTGTAGGCAAGATGAAATATGCACCAACTTGTATTACATGTGCATTCCAATATTCATCTAGATCTTATTCTATCAAGAAGACTGTAGAAAAGCATTGTCATGTGATGGAAGAAATTCCTGGGTATCAACTGCGAGGCGCCATCCGGGATATTGTCAACACGTCCCTCTTGGAAGGACGTTTCCCGACGGCGCTCAAGGACGCGATGGTCCGCCCTCTCTTAAAACGACCATCTCTAGACCCGGCTGAATTGGCCAACTATCGGCCGGTGTCTAATTTGCCCTATTTGGGCAAATTGATAGAGAGGGCGGTGGCGTCACAGTTACAGGGCTTTCTGGAGGATGCTTTACATGTGCATTCCAATATTCATCTAGATCTTATTCTATCAAGAAGAGTGTAGAAAAGCATTGTTATGTGATGGAAGAAATTCCTGGGTATCAACTGCCTCTACAGACTGGAATTTTTTTAAAAAAAATAATCGTGATTTAAAGTCTATTTAATTAACTCAGATCTTATGAAACATAAGGAGATCTGTTTGTGCTGTGATCTCTCCTTGTGGAAAATATTATGTTGGGACTGGAGTACAATTAGACCTGTAAAATCTAGAATCCTTGAACACCGTTCCTGCATTAGAAACAATGTTTTGGAGGTGCCACTAGTTGACCATTTTGTGAATCAGCTTCATGAGGTGGATTGTTTAAGATTTTTTGTCATACAGAAGATTGAGAATCGTGCATACAATCGGGTTGATATAAACAGGTTACTCCTACAAAAGGAAGCATGTGGATCATCATACTTCAAACATTATTCCCCATGGATTTTAATTTATCTATCAGGGGTCATTTCCTGCAGGAGTGCACAGGAGCGGAGCTCCGACAATAAGGAGCCCAGGGAGTGGGCACATGCAACAAGCCCCACCCCCTGCTCGGTATTTGGATAGTGGATATTTAGTTTAAGGTTGATGATTTGCCCTCTTGAGAATTTGAAGAAGCTTTGACAATCAGGAGTGATTGATTATGATTTGATTAAGATTTTTTCTGTTCTGTTTAGAAAACATATTTTTATTTGTTCCAATTGTATTGTATGGTGATAATGATTATAGTTATTTTGTTTATTTGCAGAAATACTTTGTATCAGGTGGTCTTGTGTCATCAAGCTTTGGTGAAACCTGCCTCTCAATTAGCTAGCTTGCATGTAAAGAAGATTTGGACTGTAGGAAGATATGGACTGACATTATTCTATTTACCAAACTACTTGGGATGCACAGTTTGTGAGGACACTCCATAAACATATCCCCCACGGGGTCCAGGCATAACACTATGTTCAATGAAATGAAGTCTGTGGAGTGTTTTTAAGCAACATCTATTTTCCTTTTGAATACAATAGTTGTGTTTGAATGTAAATGGGTAACAATTGTAGAACAGGGGCTTATGACATATTTGTTGAAATAGTTATAATACACTTCATACATATTTTCATAGATTTAATGTATTTGAATTGTGTTTTTGTACACAGTTTTTGTGTATCTCACCTATCTGTTATTTATTCCTCAGAGTTTGAGAAGTGATATCCAGACCTCAGTAGGGAATTCTTTAAAAAAGAAAAGAAAATTCATTGTCACAGTCTATTAATTGGTCCAAAATAAAAATCCCCCTATCTGTTGAAGCCTCCCATTTAAAAATCTATCCAGTTTTTAGATCTGGTTTGGCCATAGTGTTATTACTTTTGCACTACCATTTTTGTCACTTGTTTGTCCCTATTGCATTGGGTTCTTTCCCCCCCCCCTTCACATGTTTTGCTCCCTCTGGGACTACCAGAGAGAGCAATAGGGACAAATGAGTCAAAAAAAATGACAGTGTGTAAGTGGGCTTAGTTTAACACGTGAAAATGGGTCACATTGATATTGTTATGACACTGTTCACCATAATGTTCTAACTGCAGAAACTGTAGGAGGAACAGGTTCAATTTCAGCATGAATAGACCCTAATGCATTCCATTTAAAGAGGGACACCAGATGAGGGGCCTGCAACATAGCTAAAAGTAGATATTCCAATTGGGAGGTGCAATCCCAATAATTAGTACAAGCTAACAAATAAGCCTGATGACTTAAGGAAGACCAAATCCTCCTTCATTAAAAGGTGGTGGCATCCTCTTGAAATAAATCAAGAAGCAGTAAAGAACCCCACATAAATTTCAAAAATAAAGTAATTCTGGAAATATATCAACAATGTATATGAAAAGGAATTGCATGTAAAATATATATAATCCAAGGTACAATGCTCATTTTGAGTGTATTTTCTTTACCCCTTAAAAAAGGTTTTAAGATTGCTGATATATCCTTGGAGCTGGATAGATAGGCAATCAACTTGTTAAAATTCAGCATCATCATATGCTTAATATCTCTAGGAATCAATATTCCAAGAAGTAATATCTGGGCACCACTGAAATTGTCCATCATCAAATATACTTCGAGAAATATTGTCTCCCAATGGAATCAGCTGAAATTTTGTCCGGTCAATCAAATAACTAGACAAAACACCAAAAAAGTATTAATCATATTCCTTAAAGAAGACTGTGGTTCCATATTAAAGAATAAAAGGTCATCTGCATAAAGACTAATTTTAAATTCCAGACACTTATGTACAAAGCCATGGATATTATTATTTTGCTTGATAGTACAAGCCACAGTTACCAAACATAAATAAAAAATAAGAGGATAAATAAGAGGAAGAAAAGTATCTTATCTATTACCCCTCTCAAGAGGGAATGGAACAGGAAACATCCTATTAGTCAGGCCTCTATATCTTGATGTCAGTTTCCCTGAAGTTTATTTCCATGGCAAATTATACTGTCTACTGTGATTTTGGCCCCATAAAAACCTTGAAGGCCCAAAGAGAACCAGCAAACTCCCACAATCCAAAGGGAAGCCAGGTCTTACCAACAGGACCTAGAATAGTGCAGATGAGGTAGTTTCAAAAGAAAAGTTGCTTCAGATGCTCTGGTGAGAGGAGCAGTTTGTGAGAGGAATCTGTTTTTCAAGAGACAATTTGACTGCAGCAAGAAACTGGGTTCTACTAAAAGCCTCGCTTCAGGTATCTTCAGGCTGCTTACATGTAATTGTAGTCTGCCAGGAGAAGAAGAAGAATAAGAATCTTCAGATGTTATTCTGTTTGTGAATTTCCATGGCAAATTATACTGTCTACTGTGATTTTGGCCCCATAAAAACCTTGAAGGCCCAAAGAGAACCAGCAAACTCCCACAATCCAAAGGGAAGCCAGGTCTTACCAACAGGACCTAGAATAGTGCAGATGAGGTAGTTTCAAAAGAAAAGTTGCTTCAGATGCTCTGGTGAGAGGAGCAGTTTGTGAGAGGAATCTGTTTTTCAAGAGACAATTTGACTGCAGCAAGAAACTGGGTTCTACTAAAAGCCTCGCTTCAGGTATCTTCAGGCTGCTTACATGTAATTGTAGTCTGCCAGGAGAAGAAGAAGAATAAGAATCTTCAGATGTTATTCTGTTTGTGTTCTTAATTCCTCCTTTGCTAGTTTGGGGAGATCATTAATTAAAGAAGGGCCCAACAGAGCAGATCTGAATGATTAAGGAGAAGTAGCTTGATGGGGGTGGGGAGAAGCATGCCTTTTTGCAACAAAGAAACCAAAAAAAAACCCACATTTTTTTAAAAGGTTAACATCTCCTTCAAGCTTTCTTTAATGACGATAAATAAAAAACAAGTGTGGTCTGCAGTGCTGGACTAGACCTCCCCATTTTCAGTGTGATTTTGCATCTAGCATTCACTCCACATTTTCTCACCTGGGAGGAAAAAGTGCAGCTCAAAACCACATTCAGATACCCCAGGCCAATGCTGTACTGACTGCAAAGTCACCCCTGAATGGCCATAAAATGGCCATAAATCTATGCAGACGGGTACCATAAAATCTGATGATCAAAGGAAGCGAAAGCAGCATGCAATCCAGAGAAGAATTTCTGTTCCAATGTGGGTTTGCTAAAACAATGGAGGTAAAAGCCAAAGCAGAATCAGCCTCAATCACCTGCCTGAAGGAGGTGACTCTGAGCCACTCATTATTTTTGGCCTTGCCTTCCTCACAGAGTTGTTATGAGGATAAAATGGAGAAGAGGAAAACCTTGTATGTAGTTCTAACTCTTGGGGGGGGGGAAGGACTAAAAATAATGAATAAAGGGCTGGCAAGTGGAGGACTGAGTGTTATTGGGGTGTTTCTCTGCTGATCAGTCTTTAAAAGCATTGTGGTTTGGGAAAGGGGATTGACTATATAAAAACAGGGTTTTTATGTTAATCAATTTTAATCTCCTGGCACTTTGCCTGTCTCGTTTACAGATCAGCTTGAAACTGAGCATGACTTCTTCCTCCCAACTAGGTGGGCATGGCAATGGAGCATGAGGGCCTTAGCTTTTTCTTCAAATATTTCCACTAACAAATCGGCTGGGTTGTATAGAGAGGAATCAACTGCACATCGAGTATCTTGCCAGTATAGGCAACTAATAGCTCACATTTATTCCTCTTTGTTTTAAAAGATTATTAGATTTTAAGTGTTTCTTGAAATATAAACCAGAACAATATCAATGATATAGAAGCCTTTGATCTGATTTGCATGTGTAAGACTGTGGTCAAGAAAAAATTCAGTTCCCTCACCCATTAGAAACAACCTAGAAACCTTCATGATTGAAAAAGAAAACCTAGCACTAAATAGGGGTGCTGACATAAAACAAAAATGCTGCTCTGTGCTTCTCTTGCTAAGGGGCTAAGACCGTATTTCTAAGCACTTCTATATATTTACTCAGAAATAGGTACCACTGTGCTCAATGGAAGTTGTGTGTTTAAGAGTGAAGTCTTAATTGAACATTAGGCTAACGTTATTGTGCCCTTATGTATCATCATCATCATCATCATCATCATCATCATCATCATCATCATCATCATCATCATCATCATCATCTAGAATCAAATATGTGTCACATCATCTGAATGTCCTTTCAGCATAGCCTCTGGTTTCTCTAGATAATTGAAATGCTCATACATCATTGAAACATTTTAACAAGAGTGCTTTTTAAAATGAAAAAACGGTTACAGATCTACAACGGGCTGTCCATACAGTTTTCTATAGTAGCAAAAGGTGTGGAATTGGGTACATTACAGGGCTGGTCTACAGGTAAAAAATAACTTTGGCTTAGAACATTGTTCTTTAGACCATTAGACATTGTGCCTTCCCCATCCATTTTATCCTTACAACAACAACAAGGGGGGGGGGTGTTTGGAAACCTGCTCAGGATATCTGTAGAGTAGACCTAAACATAGTCTGAGAGGCAAAGTCTGTGGGGGGGGGGGGGGGCGGCCGGGTAGATATCTGTAGAGTAGACGGAAACATAACTTACAATTTTTCTTCATTTTGTCTTGAATCTTCAGGTGCAGGTTTCTTTGTGCATCTCTGAAGCCTCCCATTTCACCCTATTATTTATAAACTAACCATTCAGATGCTGACAGCACTGTGGGAAAAGGTATTCCCAAGCTCTGCAGAGTAGTCCAAGAGATTTGCTCTCAGGAGTAGAACACAACAAAACTGAAAAACTGTCTCCCCCCGCCCTGCTCAAAAAGATTGTTGTTCTTCTTGTGTAACTTCTGTTTCAGAGTCTCAAAACTCAAACAGTTCACTTGCAATGTCTGGACCACTGTAGGTGAATGAAAACAAGAGTGCACCTGATGTTACATATGCCTACAATCGCCTCTTCCAGGTTATGCCGGTGATGAATTCCCATAGCCTACTGAATAGGGGAATTAATATGCCTGTGATAGATGGAGATACTAGTTCTGTACATACCATGTAATTATGTGTAGAGTAAATGCATGTACTAGGGAGCACAGCCAAGATTTGCTGGCCCCGGTCTCTCTTATACACATAGCAACAGTGACTGCATGCATACAGGATATGTGCATGTTGTCTCCATGTGCCCATTCTCATGAGACCATGCATGAGTGGGGACAAGGCCAGTGGCCTCAGTGCAGGGCTGCAGTCAGCATACCCTGAGGTGGGGCAGCTGCTGAGGCTTAGGACTTCTGGCGAGGCCCACTGTGGCTGACCCCCCTCTCCAAATGCCCTTCCCTTCCATATTGACTTTCAAGTGCTCCACATTTGGACTGTCAATACTATACAACCCCCCTTTGTCTACACAAAACTCAGTGAAAACATGATCCACAGAAATGGGTTAGTGAATTGTCCTGATTTTTCTTATCCTAATTTCTATAAGGGGAAGAAAAATCAAGCACAGTCGTTTATCTTATGGCTGGATTAAAACTGCTTAAATTCTCCACGGCAAATTTACATTTAGCTTTGAATGAGATGTAATCCTCACATATATTACTGTTCTCTGCAACTGTCTTTGTTGCTCAAACTCCAGAGCTAATGTAGCTGCTAATTTAGCAGTCCATAATTTTCAAAATATGCTTTGCAGCTTTACAACACTGGGTTGGTATATTCCAGGAGATTTAGGATCAAGACTGGGGAGGGAAGGATTTGGTAAAGGGGGGGAGGTCTCAACAAGGTATAGTGTAATAGACTTCACCCTCCAGAGCAGCCATTTTCCCACATGGGAATTTATCTCTATAGTCTGGAGATCAGCTGTAAATAAGAACATAAGAAGAGCCCTGCTGGATCAGGCAAAAATTTCATCTAGTCCAGCAGCCTGTCTCACACAGTGGGTGCATTCAGACGGGGGATTTACAACGGTTAGGGTGCCGGTTCCAACCGGTGTACTTACGGGCGTTCACACGGCGAACATCTGCCTCCCATCCCTAACCGTTGTAAATGCCTTTAAACCATTGCACTCTGCCACTAGGTCCCAAATGGTGGTAAACTGAGTGCAACGGTTGAAAACGGTGCACCCCGGCGTCTGATCGCTCTCCAAACATTGTACAGCCACTACCGTCGGAAGCCTGAGGCTTCCGGCTTTCCCCCGCCATTTTTTTTAAAAAAATAAGCAATATGCGCTCTGGTGAAGCTTTGCCCCGAGCGTTTGTTAAGGAAAAAAAAGCCCCTACTTTAACTTCCTGGAGCAGTCCGGGACTACAGGGAGGCCATGTTGGGCTTTAAACTTTAAAGGTAAGTCCTTACCTTTAAAGTTTAAATGTAATGGGGGGGTTGAGCATGCGCAAAAATCGCCATTCTCTGAATGGCTGCCTATGCACATGCTCAAACTATCTTTAAAAAAAAAAACACCGACGCCCGCAGTGTGTGAGCAGGCGTCCACCGGAGGGATCCGCAAAATGAATTACGGAAGATATACCTGTGCACAAGGGAGTGAAACAGGGTTGTGTGCTAGCTCCCACCCTGTTCAACTTGTATTTGAACGACCTAATTGCCAGTTTGGAAGGTAGTGAATTTATGCCACCAGCCATAGGGCAAAACAAAGTTCCAATCCTTTTGTATGCGG
>NW_015171600.1:158294-158422 GCF_001447785.1 Gekko japonicus
CTTGCGGGTCTCCACTTGTATCTTATAATTTCCAACAGAGGGCGCCGTGTGCGGATACTTATTTCCACGAACAAAAAGCTCACTCTGCCCCAACAGCTTTTCCTACATAGTCAGTAGACTACCTGTGT
>NW_015171600.1:158602-169862 GCF_001447785.1 Gekko japonicus
GGAAGGGCCTTTCCAGGCCTCTTTTGGCCTTTCAGGGAGGGAGGGAGGAAGGGAGCCTTGGGGCCTGGCCTGACAAGGGCTGCCAGGGCCAGCCTGGGGAATCGCTAGAGGTTTTGAGGTTTGGGGAAGGGAGAGGCCTCGACTGGGTATAATGCCACAGAGTCCACCTTCCAAAGCAGTCATTTTCTCCAGGGAGTCACAGATCTCTGCTGCCTTGAGTTCAGTTGCAAGTCTGGGGGGGGGTTTCCTTTAGGCCCCACTTAGAGGTTGCCAAGCCTGGGCCTGCCAGCACTTTAGGGTTGCCAGGTCCCCCCCGGCCACCGACAGGGGATTCTGGATAAGGTTGCCAGGTCCAGGCTGGGAAACTCCTGGAGATTTGCGGGAGGAGCCTGGGGAGGACAGGGACCTCAGTGGGGTACAATGTCACAGAGTCCACCCTCCAAAGCATCCATTTTCTCCATGGGAAGTTATCTCTGTAGTCTGGAAATGAGCAGGAATTACAGGGGATCTCCAGGTCCCACCTGGAGGCTGGCATCCCTCGGCAGCACCCTCTGGGTGACTTGATACCACCTGATTTGCATGACTCAAGTAGGCCCAGCTGCTTGCTACTGTTCATCAGCAGCCACCCTATGAAAGCTGGGTTGTTGTGCAGATAAAAAGTAGGAGAGAATAATGTAAGCTGTTTTGGTCCCCACTGTGGAGAAAAACAGTAATTTTCCTAGGTAGAGGCTGCGGGGGAGGGGTGTGGAGATGGAAAGTTGCAGACAGAGAGGCAGATAAAGGTAGGTTGGCTGTTGGGTGGGAAGGAAATTGTGTTGCCAACTCCAGGTTGGGAAATTCCTGGACATTTGTGGGGTGGAGCCTGGGGAGGGTGGGATTTGAGGAGGGAAGGAACTACAGATCAGTATAATGCCATAGCTGGAGGAGAAAAAGAAAGGGGGGGGGCAGAAGGGAGAAAAAGTGTGAGAGAGGTAGAGGGAGACAGGAGGAAGCAAAGGTGTGAGGAATAGGATAACCATTCCACAAGTTTCTTGCGGGTCTCCACTTGTCTTTTCTAAACCTTATAGGGAAGGTGCACCAGCCCCTGAATCAACGTGTTTGCCCTCCTCTGTACTGGAAGGTCTCCAGACCCCACCTGGAGGTTAGCTAACCTGACTGTATGTTTACACTGGCTCAGGTCACACGGGCAGGAAACTGTGGGGGGGAAGCGTGGCTGTTTGCCCCGGGGCAAACTAACACATGGTTAAGCAATCAGACCTCCTGTGGAGGTTCTGTGGAGGTTCCGTGGGTAGGGAGAGGTGCCGATCACAGGACACACCTGCGCTCAACGAAGAAGCGCGTGGTGCAGCAAACTGGTTTTCTTTTTTTCTGTACACGAGAAATGCGCATGCTCCATTGGGTGCGTGTGTGCATCCATGGAGACTTGGAAGAAAAAAAACCCTTTTTCGCAAGGGGACATGGGCGGGCGCCGGATGCCACCGGAAACGCGATCAGACGCCCGCCCTTGCCCCGCGATTTCCAGAAACTAGTACCTCCGAGGTACTAGTTTTTTGCTGCGCGTTTTCGGCAGGAAGCCTCAGTTGTGCCACGGAAGTGCTACGCTTCCCAGATGTGCCAGTGAGATCGCACCCAGAAACTCCACCTGTCTTCCGTCTGTCTTGCGTGTCTAATGTTCTGTGTGACCGCAGCCAATATTTATTTAATTTGCAAATATGTACATTGAACCCAAATCATAGCTGGCTGTTTGCTGCAATCAATACCTGTCTTTACTTCTCAGTTGGAAAGAGTCGTCTTCTGCAAGTTCTGATAACTGAAAATCTCTGAAAAATTAACACCTATTAAGGAAAATCAGCTGGTCTCTTTGAGTCATGAACAATCACAGCAGTTGCTGGGGGGAAGAAAGCCTACATTTAATACATATCCCTGAACAAGAGACATCAATATTGATGTAAGCTTTCCTAAAGTTCACTTCTGTAGCAAAATATATTGCCTGCAATGGCCCCATAAAAGCCTGGAAGGCCCAAACGGAAACAGCAAACTCCTGTGATTCATAGGGATGTCTGATCTTACCTACAGGATCTAGAGTGGAGTGAATGAGCAAGTTTAAAGAAGAAGTTGCTTCAGGTGCTCTGGCAGGAGAAACAGCTTGTGAACAGAATCTGTTTCTCTAGAGATAATTTGATGGCCACAAGAAACTGCATTGTACCAACGGTCTCTTAACAGATATGTCCGGGCTACTTCCTTGGACTTGTATTCTAATGAAGAGAAAATAAACATCTCTTCTTCTGCTGTGAGAGGAAGGTATCATTATGTATCATTAAAAGAGAAGGGGAGAGGGGAAGAAGAAGTAGACCTCAGATTCCCATTCTACCTCTTAAGGTACCCTCATTAACAGCCACACATAATCCAACCCAGTTACTGATTAAACCCAATTATTTAATTTCAGTTTCCCATCATATCTCTATTAAATCCTATCTCTATTACACAGCTTGGTTTCTTTTGGAGGAGAGAGCACTGGAAACTTAAGATGTTGTAATATTTTGTTTCTTTTCTTTTCTTTTTTTTAAGTACCCATAGGTACACTTTTATTATTTTTTCATGTTATACACATACATACATACAACATATAAACAAACAACCACTTACATATATAAGACATACAAAGAGATCAGTATATTTTCTTATTACTCTATTACCATATTTTAAAAATTTATTAAATCACTTTCTATAGGTTTTTAAGTACCCATAGGTACACTTTTATTATTTTTTCATGTTATACACATACATACATACATACATATAAACAAACAACCACTTACATACATAAGACATACAAAGAGATCAGTATATTTTCTTATTACTCTATTACCATATTTAAAAAAATTATTAAATCACTTTCTATAGGTTTGCTTAAGTTTCTGTATACTCATCTTTCTACCATAGTTTCTATTAAACTAAAAGAGATTAATAATACCAAAAATTTAATTGCTTTAAACTATGCATTTATATTATACCAGTCACACAGTTTTTTCCATGTCTTTTGAAATGTTGGGTCTGTTGTCCCTCTCATCAACGATGACAGTTTGTCATTTTCAGCCGTCTCCAACAGTTTATTCACATATTCTTGCTTGTTTGGTGCTTCCATTTGTTTCCAATATTTTGCATATAATATTCTTGCTGCTGTAGATAGATGTACTTGTTGAAGGTATGTGGTATATACCTGTTGTTAAAGAGTTTCGTGGAAGACTCAAAATAAACACACCAAATACGGTTAAGTCAAATGGTGTTTATATAACTATTAACTGGTGAATGAGTAAACAATAACTTTGTATATAATAACAGATTAACATAGAGCTAACGACAGTTGTGCTCACAGACAGACCAACTGACAGAGAGTAACTGAATAACTGTCACTCTTAGAATCTCTGTGTATGACCAAGACAGTCGCGACAGCCAATCAGAGTTCAGGCTGCCTCACACAGATGAGACTGACAGAGCCTCTCAGTACACGCCCACATCTATCAAGCTTGAATCCTCAAGTAGTTTGCAGGCGCAATCTAACTTTATACATGTAAACATTATCTCTACACCTGTGCCTCTATATTCATATTCTGACAGTACTTTCAAATATCTATAATCTTTATCAAAATCCTTTGGAAATATGTTTAGTAGTAATATTTCCGACAACAATGGTATTTTAGATCTCAATATCTCTTGCATCATCGCGTGGATCCATCTCCAGTATCTCTTGATTTTCAAAGTACATATGCAACACAAAAGGAAGCAAAGGGAAAGCATTCCTACCAGGAAGCAGATCTGCTACTGCACATCAGAGAAAGTGACCCTGTATCCCAAGGTTGTCATCCAATTCCCAGCAAAGTCTGTCTGATCTTCTATTTCTCTCTTCCAGAATCTAAAATGTGATCCCCTTCAACCATCCAAACAGTATGCTGGGATCATGTTACCTGCCTGGACAGACAATATGTTGGATGGGGGATAGTGTAAGAAGGAGAATTGGAGTGAATTGGACATGGAGTGAAAAGGCTGGCTGGATTCAACCCATACAGCTGCCTCATCCCTTCAGCTAGGAAGGCTGCTGTGACACTTCCTCCAAGTGCTGATGGGCAACTGGACATAGCCACATCCTAACAATTAAAACTCATAAAGGAGATAGCAGCAGTCATTTTTAAAAAATCACTATTCCATTTGTTGGCTCTGTTTCCTCCAAGTAGCCTTCCCGCAGCCTAAAGAGGAGAACCAGTGCAGTGTAGTCGTTAAGAGTGGTGTGGTGTCATAGTTAAGAGCAGTGGAGTCTCATCCTGAGAATGGGGTTTGATTCCCGATTCCTCCACCTGAAGACTGCTGGATGACCTTGGGCCAGTCACAGTTCTCTCAGAACTCTCTCAGCCTAACCTGACCCACAAGGTACCTATCGTGCAGAGAGGAAGGGAACATGATTGTAAACCACTTTGAGACTCCTTAAGAGATAGAAAGATGGGGTATAAATAGGCTTCTAACAAGACAAGGTGATGTAGGAATATTTCAGCAAACAAACCAAGGCTGCCGCCACACACGCTAAGTAATCCACTTTCAATCCACTTTCAGTGCACTTTCAAAGTGGATTTTGCCAGTTCACACAGTAAAACTCCACTTTGAAAGTGCACTGAAAGTGGATTGAAAGTGGATTACTTAGCGTGTGTGGCAGCAGCCTAACTTGCTCAGTGGAGTGGTAGGATCCATCTTCCTATAAAGAGTCAAATGTAAAGAATCAAATTAGCACTGTGCATTTGATGCTCACTAGCTATGCAATTTAATGTTAGTTTTTTGGGGGAAACAGAAAAATAAACAAACATACACTTACAGTAGCAAATATGATCATGTATGTCTAGAAAAGTACCTAAACCCTAAAACCTTTGCCATCGCTTTTTTGATCTCCCTGTTTCTTATACTGTAAATCACTGGATTCATCATAGGTGGAACCAGGGAATAGATCACAGTAAATAACAACTCCTGCCACGATGGGGTGTTAGAGCCGGGCTTCAGGTAAGCAACAGATCCAGTAATCATGAATGTGGAACAAACAATGAGGTGGGGGAAGCAAGTAGAGAAAGCCTTCTGCCTCTCCTTTGCAGAAGGCAATCTTAACACAATGGTGAAAATCTGCACGTAAGTCACAAGGATATAGACAAAACAGCCCAGCGCAAGGACAACCCCAATCCCAGTAGAAGTTATTTCAATTAGATTTAATTCAGAGCATGTTAATTTTATTAGCTGTGGGATTTCACAAAAAAATTGATTGACAACATTAGAGCAGAAATGGGTTGCAAAAGTCCCAGTGGTGTTCAATACAGCATACAGAAAACCAGCAATCCATACACCAGCCAGCATTTCACTGCAGGCGTGCCGATTAATTACCATTTCATAACATAATGGATTGCAAATGGCCACATACCGGTCATATGCCATGACTGTCAGGATACAGAAATCAGATACTACAAAGAAGAGAAAAAAGAAGACTTGAGCAACACACCCTGAATATGAAATGTGCCCGGTATTCAGGAGGGAATTGATCATGGATTTGGGGACAATGACTGAAACTTGGCCAAGGTCTTGTATGGTCAAGTTCATCAGAAAGAAGTACATGGGGGTGTGCAGGTGATTGTCTAAAGTAATTGAAGTGATGACAAGGAGGTTCCCTGTGACAGTTGCCAAGTACACCATCAGAAATACAGTGAAATGTAGAAACTGTAGTTCCTGAACCTCTGAGAATTCCAGGAGTAGAAAATTAGACACAGCAGTTCTGTTGAGCATTTTTTCATTACCATGTAGTAAGCAAACATTAAAAATTACAATCTCTTAGAGTAGTAATTTGAGCTGCTGGAATTAAATTGAATGACAATGATCACATTTCCAGTCTCCACACTTACTTCCTGTCTTCAGTGTGAAAAAAACAACAACCTTGCAGTTCAGTAACACTGAAATCAAAAGTGGCACCTCATAGCAGAAATCCCTCTCTGGGTGCTCTTGTTTGAGCTATAATTGCAGAAGAATTGTATGCCAAAGCTTCTCTCTTTGGGAAATTAATAGTCATCTCATGTACTTTACCTTCTTTTCCCATCTGGGTGGTCTGAATGAAAGCATGCATAAATTGTTGGATTGCTGTGAGAGATGCGATTAAAAAGATTTGAGGCCCATCAAGATAAGGATGGATAAGAGACTGGGTGTTACTGGAAGATAGAAGATTATTAAAATTAGAAGGCCATGATCTACACATGGGCTGGCA
Source organism: Gekko japonicus (assembly GCF_001447785.1). Classification (NCBI taxonomy): domain Eukaryota; kingdom Metazoa; phylum Chordata; class Lepidosauria; order Squamata; family Gekkonidae; genus Gekko; species Gekko japonicus. The sequence goes on from NW_015171600.1 coordinate 164,886, forward strand.
CGCCTATGTGTGGTATGAAAAGGACAAAATATATAAAAGCTTCTCTAACCATATAATAAGGGGACCACTAATGAAAACATGGAGGAAAATAAAAGAAAAATATTATAAGAAAATACCAAAGTGGGTAGCTCCTTTGGAGGCCTTCGTAATGCCAACACTAATATCAGAGAATAAAATCATAACATACCAAGTTTTATTGGATGAAGAAAATCAACTAAAATCGGGGCAAGAGCTTCAAGCAATGAATCTAAATCTCACACACTGGGAAAGGAATCAATTAACCTCAAAATTTACAAGGGATAAAAAAACGGACTTTTACAGTATAGAAATACAACTAGACAAGATATGGCTGAAAGAGAAAGAAAAACTGGTGCAAAAAACTTATAATTTCCTGCTGGAAGAAGAACTAATGGAGGACTGGAAAAAACCTTCAATGACTAAATGGGAAAAAGATTTGGGACGGAACATAGAGAGACAAGAATGAGGAAAAACATGGAAGTTGATTAAGCTGTTGAGAGCAATATCATACAAACAAAATATAATAAAAATGATATATAGATGGCACTGGACGCCAGATAGATTGCAAAAATGTTACACTAACGTCTCAGGGAACTGTTGGAGGTGTAAGAATAATATAGGAACGTATTTCCACATATGGTGGAAATTCGAGAAAATACAAAGATTCTGAAAAAGCATTAAACAGTTGTTAAGAGAAATCACAGGGATAGACTTAGCAATCATACCGGAAATCTTTTTACTAAATATTATGCCTGAAGGACTTAAATATTATGAAAAATGTATTATTGTATATGTAATCACAATGTCAAGAATACATATTGCAAGGAATTGGAAGTCTGACAGTATACCGAGTAGGAAGATTTGGTTAGCAATCTTTTTGAAGTAATTGAAATGGACAAGCTGAATATGTTCTTGGCGGGTAAATCAGAGGAACAATTTAAACAGAAATGGCACAACGCCATAAAATGGTATGAAGAAAAGATGTAATGTTAACCCCCAATTGTATGAAAATGAAAGATTAATATATGTAAACTTTGGAAAATTGAAAATAAAACAATTAAAAAAAAGATAAGGAGTCTGTGTCCTTTTTAGATACTGTGGTATTTAGAACTAGGCAAACTACTCAAAAAATTTATCTTCACTATCAGTCATGCCATCCAGAATAATTAAGAATAATTTGCCATTTTGTCAATTTTTACACATCAAAAGGAGCAGTACATCTGATAGGGATTACAGTAGAGAGAGCAAGATTTTGAGCCATCAATTTGAGGAACGTGGATATCCTCACCTTGTCATCCAGAGTGCAATAGATCATGCTGCAGCCATCAACCAAAAGGATTTATTTGTAGGCAAGATGAAATATGCACCAACTTGTATTACATGTGCATTCCAATATTCATCTAGATCTTATTCTATCAAGAAGAGTGTAGAAAAGCATTGTTATGTGATGGAAGAAATTCCTGGGTATCAACTGCCTCTACAGACTGGAATTTTTTTAAAAAAAATAATCGTGATTTAAAGTCTATTTAATTAACTCAGATCTTATGAAACATAAGGAGATCTGTTTGTGCTGTGATCTCTCCTTGTGGAAAATATTATGTTGGGACTGGAGTACAATTAGACCTGTAAAATCTAGAATCCTTGAACACCGTTCCTGCATTAGAAACAATGTTTTGGAGGTGCCACTAGTTGACCATTTTGTGAATCAGCTTCATGAGGTGGATTGTTTAAGATTTTTTGTCATACAGAAGATTGAGAATCGTGCATACAATCGGGTTGATATAAACAGGTTACTCCTACAAAAGGAAGCATGTGGATCATCATACTTCAAACATTATTCCCCATGGATTTTAATTTATCTATCAGGGGTCATTTCCTGCAGGAGTGCACAGGAGCGGAGCTCCGACAATAAGGAGCCCAGGGGGCAGGCACATGCAACAAGCCCCGCCCCCTGCTCCCAGCAGCCCTCAGTCAGGCCACGAGGAGCAAGCAGCAGCCAGGTAAGTTACAGAGCCCCCCCCCAGCCCGCCTTCAGGTACAAGGTCTCCGTCCTCTGTGATGACACACTTCTGGTGATGTCAGGGGGTGTGGCATATGCAAATAAGTTATGCTAATGAGCTTCTGTACCTGTTTTTCTGAGAAATGACCCCTGTATCTAATGATTTTTCATGTTTTGTGTGAGATACGTTGGACTTTAAAGTTCTCATTCTGCTTTAAGGGATCTTTTAACGATTACAATGTAAACACATGGTATTTGGATAGTGGATATTTAGTTTAAGGTTGAATGATTTGCCCTCTTGAGAATTTGAAGAAACTTTGGCAATCGGGAGTGATTGATTAGGATTTGATTGAGATTTTTTCCTGTTATGTCTAGGAAACATATTTTTATTTGTTCCTATTGTATTGTATGGTAATAATGATTACTCTATAGTTATTTTGTTTATTTGCAGAAATACTTTGTATTAGGCGGTCTTGCGTAATCAAGCTTTGGTGAAACATGCCTCTCAATTAGCTACCTTGCATGTAATGAAGATTTGGACTGTAGAAAGACACGGATGGACATTATTGTATTTACCAAACTACTTGGGATGCAGAATTTGTGAGGACAGTGTATTGTCCCATCCCCAGCCGGGATCGACGGAGTGCCAGCCATCGGGACCCAGGAAACTCAAGGAGCAACCCTGACCTCGCCTGTACTTACTGCAGCGATGGAGCATCGAGAGAACAGCGAGGGACCAGAGGCTTGCAGCAGCACCAAGAGGGAGTTCCTGAAGTGTACGGTCACAGCTCGTAGCCGCCCCAGTCCTGCAGCAAAGTTGACAGAGAGCCCGGGAGACTTGACCAGGTATGCTTGGGTCTGATGGCGGGAGGGAGCTTGGGGGACAGGGAGGCTGCCCAGGGTCCGGGTGGGCTGGTGGAGACAGCTCGTGACCCCTGGAGCTGCTTAGAAGCTAGGGAGGTGGCTAGCTGGGTGCTTGGGGACAGCAGAAGTGGCAGGAGTTAGGCAGGGCTGCTGCAACTCGGCATCCCAGGCTTTAGAGGGGGGTGGAGCCCATACAAAGGGGAGGGCAGAAGAACCAGGCAGGGGATAAAAAGGGGAAGGAAGGAGGCAGCCAGAGAGGAGAAAACTGGGGAGCAGATGCGTGCAGAGAGAGAGAGTGTGTGTCTGTCACAGGAGAAGCATTGCCAGAACCAGCTGGGAGAAAGAGGTGAAGTAACCTCTTCATTGACCCACAATCTGAGGCCTCCCCTCCTCCTTCCCCTATTCATTCTCAAGTGGGTTGCCGGACCTCTCCAAAGTAAGCTGACCTTCGAAACTCAATAGCGAAGGAACGCCAGCATGCTGAAAAGCCAGAACCCCGCATATCCAGGATGGCAACCAGGAGTCAGTTAGGGTCAGCTAGGGAGACACCTGACATGTATAAACATATCCCCCGCGGGGTCCAGGCATAGCGCTATGTTCAATGAAATGAAGTCTGTGGATTCTTTTTAAGCAACATCTAGTTCCCTTTTGTATACAATAGTTGTGTTTGAATGTAAATTGTAACAATTGTAGCGCTGGGGTTTGTGCCATATTTGTTGAAATAATTATAATACACCTCATACACTATTTTCATAGAATCACTGTATTTGAATTGTGTTTTTGTACACAGTTTTTGTTGGATGGTATGTTTTACTGTGTATCTCACCTATCTGAGATATATTCCTCAGACTTCAGCATGGAATTCTTTTTAAAAAGAAAAGAAAACTCATTGTCACAGTCTATTAAGTTGTCCAAAATACAAATCCTCCTATCTGTCCAACCCTTCCATTAAAAAATCTTCCCAGTGTTTAGATCTCGTTTGGTCCATAGTGTTATTACTTCTGCACTATCCTTTTTGTGACTTGTTTGTCCCTATTGCATTGGGTTCTCCCCCTCCCCCGCTTTCCACACGTGTTTTGCTCCCTCTGAGACAACTGGAGAGAGCAATAGGGACAAATGAGTGACAAAAATGACAGCGTGGAAGTGGCCTTAGATTAACACATGAAAATGGGTCACATTGATATTGTGAGGGACACCGGACGAGGAGCCTGCAAAATAGCTAAAAGTGGATATTCCAACTGGGAGGTGCAATCCCAATAATTAGTACAAGCTAACAAATAAGCCTGATGATATAAGGAAAACCAAATCCCCCTTCATTGAATGGTGTTTGCATCCTCTTGAAAGAAATCCAGAAGCAGTAAAGAACCCCACATAAATTTCCAAAATAAAGTAATTCTGGAAATATATCAACAATGTATATGAAAAGGAATTGCATGTAAAATATATATAATCAAAGGTACAATGCTCATTTTGAGTGTATTTTCTTTACCCCTTAAAGAAAATTTTAAGATTGTTGATATATCCTTGGATTTGGATAGATGGGCAATCAACTTGTTAAAATTCCACATAATCATATGCCTACTATCTCTAGGAATCAATACTCCATGATAAGTAATATCTGTGCACCACTGAAAGTGTCCATCATCAAATATACTTAGTGAAATAGTGATGGCATCAGCTCAGATTTTGTCCAATTAATCAAATAACTAAACAAAACACCAAAAAGTATTAACCATATTCATTAAAGGAGACTGAGGTTTCGTAATAAAGAATAAAAGGTCATCTGAATAAAGAATAATTTTAAATTCCAGACAGTTATGTACAAAGCCATAAATATTATTATTTTGCTTGATAGTACAAGCCACAGTTACCAAACATAAATAAAAAGTAAGAGGAGAAATAAGAGGAGAAAAAGTACCTTATCTATTACTCCTCTCTTTCTTTAACAATGATAAACAATAAATAAAAAGCAAGTGTGGTATACAGTGCTGGACTAGACCTCCCATTCCTCAATCAGTGTAAAACTGCCTCTGAGCCACTCATTTTGTCCTTGCCTTCCTCATAGACTTGTTGTGAGGATAAAATGGAGAAGGGGA
>NW_015171601.1:0-20357 GCF_001447785.1 Gekko japonicus
CTCTGTATCCCGGTCCAGCAAGTGAAATGGAGTGACATTTTGGGTCTGTAATTAATGTACTTCCTCACCTTAGAGAGCCGGTTTGTTGTAGTGGTTAAGTGCGGGGACTCTAATCTGCAAGAACCGGGTTGGATTCCCCACTCCTCCACTTGCAGCTGCTGGATGACCTTGGGCAAGCCATTGTTCTCTCAGGGACAGTTCTGGAAAGAGCTCTCTGTCAGCCCCACCTACCTCACAGGGTGTCTGTTGTGGGGAGGGGAAGGGAAAGGTGTTTGTAAGCTGCTCTGAGACTTCGAGTGGAGGGTGGGGTATAAGTCCAATCTCTTCTTCTCTTCTTCTAGATGGCCCAGGCTAGCTCAGTCTTGTCAGATCTTGGAAGCTAAGCAGGGTCAGCCTGGTTCGTATTTGGACAGGAGACCATCAAAAAAGTCAAGGGTCACTCTGCAGAGGCAGTCAATGGCAAATCACCTCTCTTGCCTTGAAAAACCTACAGGATCATGACTTGACAGCACTTTCTGCCACTAGTTAATATACATCTGGATCCCAAATACTCATTCAGGCCCTACTGAAAATCGAGATGGTCACCGGGGGCCACAGACCATTTCCTATAGCTGGTTGCCTGTGACTAAAGCTGAGCTCAACCGGAGGGAAGAGTACAATATTTTTAATGGCATTAAGTCTGAAGAAAGGGGGAGGAGAAATATTACTGCCCTGACCTGGATGGCCCAGACTAGCCTGATCTCATCAGCTTTCAGGAGCTAAGCAGGATCAGCCCGGATTGGCACTTGGATGGGAGACAACCAAGGAAGTCCAGGTTTGCTATGCAGAGTAGGGATGGGCACAAACCAAATCGAGAAGTAAAATGCATCACAAATTTTGCCCTGCTTGTGGTTTACGAAGTTAAGTTCGTGGTTGGAGACCCAGCACGAACTTTCTACAAACTTTGACAGTTGTTCAAGGAAGTTTGTGCCGATTCGTGAGCAGATACATTCCCAGGCAGATCTCAATGGAATCAAAAGGTTTACAATACTTCAGAGCAACAACTTGGAGGGCATGTAAAAGAGTGTCTGGGAGTGTTCTCCTGTGACTTGGGTGTCTCTAGCTTGCACAGTATCTATTCTATACACTCAAGAACCTCAGTCATTTCAATAGGCACATGTTCAGAAGGTTCAGGAGTGTGCAGAATGGATCCTTTGCTAAAGATATCAAACCTCCCCCAGATGTTCCTCTACCTGCCCTCCAAGTTTAATCTCTCTATCTTGTTGTTGTTGTTCTTCAGTCGCACAGTCGAGTCCGACTCTTCACGACCCCATGGACCAGATCACGCCAAGCTTTCCGGTCTTCCACCGTCCTCTAAAATTTGCTCAACTTCATGTTCGTTGCATCTATGACACTGTCTAACCATCTCATCCTTTGCCGTCCCCGTCTTCTTTGATCTTCAATCTTTCCCAACATCAGGGTCTTTTCTGGTGAGTGCTCCCTTCTCATTGGGTTGTCAAAGTATTTGAGCTTCAGTTTCATTATCTGGCCTTCCAGGGAACAGTCAGGGTTGATTTCTTTTAGGATTGACTGATTTGATCTTCTTGCAGTCCAAGGGACTCTCAAGAGTCTTCTCCAACACCATAGTTCAAAAGAATCTATTCTTCAGTGTTCAGCCTTCCTTATAGTCCAACTCTCGCAGCCACACATGACTACTGGGATCCATTCTATAAATTCCTGAACCTCCTGACCCTGCACCTGTCAAAATGGTCATCTAGCATGCTGGGAGCCTGTTCTACCATCTCATGAACCATATTGGTTCCTAAGGCAGCTAAAAATTTGTGACGGTCCATGGTTCATGAAAGGGGCACATTGCGAACCATGAACAGAGCTGAACACCATTGTCCAGGTTCGTGCCTATCCGTAATGCAGAGGGAGGCCATGGCAAACCACCTCTGAGCTTCTCTTGCCTTGAAAACCCTACAAAGTCAGCCCTAAGTTGACTGTCACTTGATGGCACTTTCCACCACTACCAAAATATTACCGAATTTGTCGAAGCATGATACCACCTTCCAATTTTGTCAAAAAATTATTACCCTAGCATCCTACAGTGTCATGACTGCAGAAGACAAGGTTGTAGCAAGACTCCATTTGAAGAAGGAGAAGGAGAGGACGAGATTAGATTTATACCCTGCCCTAAGGAGAGGAGGAGGAGGAGGAGATTGGATTTATACCCTGCCCTTCACTACACAAGGGAGAGCAGCTTACAAACTCCTTCCCTTCCCCTCCCCACAACAGACACCCTGTGAGGCAGGTGGGGCTGAGAGAGCTCTGACACAAACTGCTCTTTTTCAAGAAATGCTGTGCCAGAACTATGGTTTGCCCAAGGTCATCCAGCAGGTGCAAGTGGAGGAGTGGGGAATCAAACCTGGTTATTTCGGATTAGAGTTCACACACTTAACCCCTACACCAAACTGGCTGTACACCAAACAAGGTCAAGAAACTTCCATTGACACCTGAATGAAATAGAGACAAAGAGAATTCTGTCCCAGGATGAGGTCACCAGGAAACTGGGCAACCCCACAGCTCTCTAATAGTGAAAAGGGGAGCAGGGGTCCCCTTTGAACATCAAAACAGCTATGTGAGGGATCACAGGACCTAAATGAACAGAAGCCATATGAGAAGGTGGCTGCAGTAAAAAAAAAATGGTGTCAACCTAAGCAGAGTTGTGGTGGTGGAAAGTGCCATCAACTCTTAGCCAACTTATGGTGACCCTGTAGGCTTTTTCAAGGCTAGAGACATTCAAATGTGGTTTGCCATTGCCATCCTCTGCATAGTAACCATGGACTTCCTTGGTGGCCTCCCATCCAAATACTCACTAGGGCCCACCCTGATCAGCTTCTGAGATCTGATGAGATCAGGCTAGCCTGTGATTACATCCTTCCAAATCCATTGAAGTCAATAGGCTTTTGTTTTTGTTGTTCAGTCGCACAGTCAAGTTCACCTCTTTGCGACCCCATGGACCGCATCACGCCAGGCCCTCCTGTCCTCCATTTTCCTCTGGAGTTTGCTTAAGTTCACGTTCATTGCATCAGTAACACTGTCTAACCATCTCATCCTTTGCCCTCCCCTTTCTTCTTTGACCTTCAATCTTTCCCAGCATCAGGGTCTTCTCCAGGGAGTGCTCCCTTCTCATTTGGTGGCCAAAGTGTTTGAGCTTCAGCTTCAGTATCTGACCTTCCAGGGAACAGTCAGGGTTGACTTCTTTTAGGATTGACTGATTCAATCTTCTTGCAGTCCAAGGGACTCTCAAGAGTCTCCTCCAGCACCAACATTCAAAAGAAACTATTCTTTGGCACTCGGCCTTCCTTATGGTCCAACTCTCACAGCCGTACAGTAATACTGGGAATCCTATTGCTTTGACCATATGGACTTTTGTGGGCAGGGTGATGTCTCTACTTTTTATTATGCTGTCTAGGTTTGCCATTGCTTTCCTCCCAAGGAGCGGGTGTCTCTTAATTTCATGGCTGCTGCCACCGTCTGCAGTGATCTTGGATCCCAGGAACATGAAGTTTGTCACTGCTTCCATGACTTCCCCTTCTTATTTGCTAAGGAGTGATGGAGCTGGATGCTATGATCTTAGGTTTTTTTTAATTTTGAGTTTCAAGCCAACTTTTGCGCTCTCCTCTTTGACGGTCAGCAAGAGGCTCTTTAGGTCCACTTTCTGCCATTAGAGTGGTATCGGCTGCATATCTGAGGATGTTGATGTTTTCCCCGGCAATCTTAATTCTGGATTGTGATTCATCCAGGCCGGCATTTTGCATAATGTACTCTGCATATAAATTAAATAAGCAAGGTGACAATATACATCCTTGTCGTACTCCTTTTCCTATGCTAAACCAATTAGTTGTTCCATATCTGGTTCTAACTGTCGCTTGTTGACCCGTATACAGGTTTCTTAGGAGACATATGAGGTGGTCTGGTACTCCCATCTCTTTAAGGACTTGCCATAATTTGTTGTGATGTACACAATCAAAGGCTTTAGCATAGTCATTGAAGCAGAAGTAGATGTTTTTCTGGTACTCCCTTACTTTCTCCATAATCCAATTAATGTTGGCAATTTGATCTCTAGCTCCTCTACCTCTTCGAAACCCAGCTTGTACTTCTGGCAGTTCTCTATCCACGTACTGCTGAAGCCTAGCTTGTAGGATCTTGAGCATGACCTTGCTAGCGTGTGATATGAGTGCAATTGTGCGATAGTTTGAACATTCTTTGGCATTGCCCTTCTTTGGGAATTGGAATGTAAACTGACCTTTGCCAATCCTGTGGCCACTGTTGCATTTTCCAGATTTGATGGCATATTGAGTGAAGCACTTTAACGGCATCATCTTTTAAGACTTTGAAGAGGTTTAGAAGGGTTTAATTTTGCTTGGGATTTTGGTAGGGTGAGATTAAGCAAAAAGGGTGTTGGATCTAAACTAACATAAGGATGCTTTTGGCGTTCACCATACATAAGCATCAGCAAACCTACGGCATTCCCTTTAATGCAGTCTGAAAACCCCGGGGACTTCGGATTCACTTCCCGTCCACTTGTGGGGCTTCAACTGCGCCATTAAGCCCGAGACAGAGATAATATTTCTCTTCCTCTTTTGTTGTTCCTCCCAAGAGATAAGATAAATGCATCACATTTTATCAGACACTTATTGAAAACAGGTCCTGAAAGAAACAAGGAGTTTCTGCAGGAGAGATGCTGAACTGTATGCCGCTCTCTTTTGAGAGATAACAAGATGTTCTTTTATTACCATACTGCTTTTATCAACACAAACAAGTGTTTGTGTATTCCAGATTTTTAGGTGCCTTTAAGATGCTATGAGGTCCTTTCTTGAAGGAAGAAATATTATCTAACTCTCTAAGTAATTCTCTTCTAAGTCATTATCTAAGTATTGTCTAAGTAATAAAGTAGGGCCATGAAAACAGAACTTTTCAGGCAGGCGTTCCGATAGGACTGGTTTTCGAGCAAGGAAACCTTTACCTTTAAACCTTTACCAGTAGAAAAGAGCAAGAGTCATAGAACCATAGAATCATAGAGTTGGAAGGGGTCATAGAGACCGTCTAGTCCAATCCCCTGCCCAGTGCAGGACCAGCCTAAGGCATCTCTGACAAATATTCGTCCAGCCTCTTCTTGAAAGCTGCCAGTGAAGGGGAGCTCACCACCTCCCTAGGCAGCTGATTCCACCTTGGAGCCACTCTGACCATGAAAACGTTTTCCCCCAATATCCAGCTGATACCTTTCTGCATGTAATCTAAACCCGTTGCTTTGTGTCCTCTCCTCTGCTGCCGACTGGAACAGCTCCTTGCCCTCCTCCAAGTCTAGGAGCACCTGAAAGACTAACAAAATTGGTGGCAGGGGAGGAGCTTTCAGGAGTCACTGCTCACTTCTTCAGATTCGAAGAAGTGAGCCATGACTCATGAAAGCTCATGACCTACCACAAATTTTTGTTAGTCTTCAAGGTGCTCCTGGACTCTTACCCTGTCTAGGGCTGCCAGTTTCCTCCTGGCCACCAGCAGGGGATGGGCAGTGGTGGTAGGGGGGCAGATCTAGGTTGGGAAATTCTTGGAGATTTGGGGAGCCTGGGGAGGGCAGGGACATCTGTGCTGCCCCCAGCCAGCGTTTCACTGTAGTTAAGTAAAACCGACATATTTCTTTAAGAGCAGTCGCCCCTGGGAATTGAAGTCTTTAGTCAGACATCCAAAAGCATTCCTGTGACTGGCGGATCGACAGTCATTTCCTGCACCCAGGCGCGTGGGGATTTGAGTTTTACAACCTTCTTCCCATTCCTTTGTCTACGCTTTAAACGGCAAAGGAGGTCGGAGCACGCAGTCTTTTTCACCATGAGCCAGAGAACAGAATTAGATTACAAAAATTGTAAGTAAGGAAATCTTCTGAATGCATGTGCAGCTTAATAAAAATGATTTAATTCTACCTCTACTCTGGTCATGCGTTGAATCACATCCAGAGGTGCTGGACTTCTGCAGATGATTTGGGGTGCCATGCAAAGAGGGAGAAAGTCATAATCTGGATAGAAATCCTTCCATCCATGAACATGTTCTACAATATCTAATATGGGGGTTCCCCCACAATGATTCAGTTGACCTATATCCAGCAACAGCCTTGTCAGATAGAGATACAAGAGTCATGTGCCCTGGGGTTAGTCTGTGTTGGGTGTAGATGCTCTTTATTCTGGAAGGCATGCAATTCACTCCAGACCCCAGCTATATCCCTGCTCTTTGAACAACAAAAAAGTCAGCAGCTTACAATAAGGGCTCCTAACAAATTAACTGGACCTGCTGATCCACAGTATTACCATAAGGAAGTATGAACCTGCTCTTCATGCATGTGTCAGTCTTAGAGATCAAAGACCAGCATGCCTCAGTTCTGATTAAGAGGGGGAAAAATTCCCATCATGATGAATGCACTGTAAAACAAGAGAAGTTCTATGCCTCATGAGGCTTTAATCAGTGTAAAATTGGGGTGATTAATGTTATTATTTCATAACCTTGAAAAATCAGCCATCAAAGATGAGCATAAAACCAAAGCATTTTGAGGGGGGATTGAAAATGGAGAAAAGCTGCTCTCAGGTTTCCATCATTATGTCTAGCTCATCTGTTTTGTCCTTCCATCTGGATATCCATTTAGTGGGTACACATAACCCCACACACACACACCCCTGATTGCTCTATTTATTTGTAATATTTCTATCCTTTCCTTTCTCCAGAAAGCGCAGGGTGGTATACACAACTCTCCCACCTCCCATTTTATCCTCGCAAGAACATTGTGAAATACATTAGGCTGAGAGAATGACTGACCCAAGTGAGCTTAATGGTGAGCAGGGATTTGAACCTTGGTCTCTCCAGTCCTGGTTTGACAATCTAACCCAGGTGTTAGAAAACTATGGCCTGCGGGCCAGAACTGTCCTGTCCAGAGCTCTTATCCAAGATCCTAATCCCAAAACTTTAACCTCTATGCAACATATTGGTTACTAATAAGTCCTCTTCCCCATCAGAACTGGTAGCTGGATCCTAAACATCAGATGGACAGGGAGTTTGGCCCTCCTTCCCATAGGAATCTGGCATCCCTGATACAGAGAACGCAAAGGGCATTCATGGGATACAATCATCAGTTTATTATAAAGCATAAAACCAGCCTGCCTAGAACAGGCTGAAGGTTGGATATGGGGAATGCTGTCAATTTGTGAATATGAAAATGATTTGGGGGAGAGGATTCCTACAGGATATTTCATAATTTTCCTGTGAAGCCGGTAGCTACAAGCAAGGACCAGTTGCTCCGTAAGTATCTCCTTGAGATATAATGACGACGTGCATGCCAGGTGCATGCAGACGCCAGCCAGACGCCCCCCGCTCCCGGCGAAGATCCACTTGGCAACCCTATAGAGGGAGCATTATGGCTCACTTCTTGTGTTCACCTCCAGAGATGTCAGAGAACAGTGAAATGAAAGTTTAGCTGGAATTAGCTGGAATAGTCCTCTTAAAATGGCTTCTCTCTTGACAGGAAGGCACGGAGAGTCTTTGAGAGAACAGCGAGCTTAAAATGTCATTCATAAGAGAGCTCAGTTTGCCCCCCCCCCCCGAAGTGCTCAAAATATGACACTCTGGCTGCCAAATTACACTAAGCATTACTATGGATATTTAAGCTCATATGGACAGCCTTCGATACTAGAAGTTAGCTGTAAAAATAAATTAATCTGAGCACTTAGAAAGCCAGTGCAACTGACAAAACGGTAGGCTGGAAACTTTATTCCCAGCTTTTCAAGGGAAGGGGCCTTTGAATTTGGTGGGAACCTTTCAATAGAACGGTGCTCTCACTGTTGACTTTGCATATGCTATTCCTGAATTCCATTCACCTGTTTCAAAAGAGCCTTAGGCCTTGAGCCTGTAGCGCTCTGTCCAGCTTCCAAGGAAAATGCACAGCTTATTTGTATTTTGTGACTGTAAATTATGGCCTTTTCTCAAGCATTAATAAATGGACAGTGGGTTTAATTTTTTTTTAATTAATCTGAGCATAGTAGGATTTGAATTCTATGTTCATTACCTGCAGGGGTCATTTCCTGCAGGAGCACACAGGAGCAGAGCTCCGGCAGTAAAGAGTCCAGAGGGCGGGCACATGCAACAAGCCCCACCCCCTGCTCCCAGCAGCCCTCAGTCAGAGCAAGAAGCAGCCAGGTAAGCTGCAGAGCCCCCCCCCCCGGGCCCCCAGTCCAGTAGCACCTTTAAGACCAAGTTTTATTCAGGTACAAGCTCTCCCTCCTCTGCGAGGACAGATCTGCACATTCCCACCCCCCAATAACTAGCAATCCAAAAGAGTCCAGTGGAGCCTGAGCGGTGGGTGTTGCCTTCTGACACACTTCCGGTGATGTCAGGGGGTGTGGCATATGCAGATAAGTTATGTTAATGACTTTTGCTAATGAGCTCCTGCACCTCTTTTTCTACGAAATGACCCCTGATTACCTGTGTGTGTGTGTGTGTATGTGTGTGTTTGTGTTTGTGTGTGGTTTAATTTCTGACAAGAATTTTGAAGGCTGGGTGTGTTGATAGCCAACCGAAGAATATCAGAAGAGCCCTGCTGGATCAGACCAGTGGTCCATCTAGTTCAGCATCCTGCCTCACACAATGGCCAACCAGTTCCTCTGGAGGTCCAACAACAGGGCATAGAAGCCGAGGTCTTCCCCTGATGTTGCCTCCTGGCTCTGAGATTCAGAGGTTGATTGCCTCTGGATGTGGAGGATCCCCACAGTTACCGTGGCTAGTAGCCACTGATAGACCTCTCCTCCACGAATCTGTGTATTCCCCTTTTAAAGCCACCTGTGGTTGTGGCCACCACTGGCAGCAAATTCCACATTTGAAGCACTCTCTGGGGGAAAAAGTATCTCCTTTTGTCCGTCCTGAACCTCCTGCCCGCCCGCTTCGTTGGATGCCCCCGAGTTCTAATATTTTGGGGGAGGGAGGAAAAGTTCTCTTTGTCAGCTTTCTCCACCCCTTGCATCATTTCATAAAACTCTATCATGCCCTCCCTTAGTTATCTCTTTTCTAAATTGAAAAGTCCCAGAGAGAGATAACCATTCCTGGAAATAAATTACTTTTTAAAAGAAACGGCAAATATCTGCAAAGCAAAACATGATCTCATCTCCTCTCTGGGGTAACAGGTTACCAAGCAAGGTGATGGGGGGGAAAGATCTCACTCGGAATCAGGAAAACAGCCTATGAAAGAGGAAGAGGAGGAGGAGGAGGAGATTGGATTTATACCCTGCCCTTCACTACCTGAAGGAGTCTCAGAGCGGCTTACAATCTCCTTTCCCTTCCCCTCCCCACAATAGGCACCCTGAGAGGTACCTCTTTCAAGGACTGCTCGTGAGAGAACAGCTCCGAGAGAACTTGTGACTGGCCCAAGGTCACACCAGCAGCTGCATGTGGAGGAGAGGGGAATCAAACCCAGTTCTCCCAGATTAGAGTCCACTCTCCTAACCACTACACCAGACTGGCTGTTGTGGCTGGAGCGAGTGTGGTCTTGTGGTTAGTGTATCAGACTAGGATCCGGGAGACTCAAAACTTAAATCCCTGTTCTACCATGGAAGCTCGCGGGGTGATCCTGAGCCACTCGTGGCCTCAGCCTAACCTGCCTCACAGGGTTGTTGTGAGGATAAGATGGAGGAAAGGAGAAATGCAGAATGATGCAAGCAACTTTGATTTCCCCATAGGGGAGAAAGGTGGGGTCTAAATGAAGTACATAAATAAATAAATTGCATACCTACGTCTCTCCCACAGGGATGCCAAGAATTTCTCTGCAAGTCTGTTTGACAATCCAGCTTACCGTGCTCCGCCGAGACAATCGGATGTCAGCCAATCCCCCAGTCTGTTTGGACTGTACTGAAAAACTCCAGTGCTTGCCGAACAAGCAAATTGTGCATGTACAAAAATACTGCCAATCCAAATAGACCGGTGTCCATTAATGTCACAAAGGAAATGAACAGCAAGTGGAAGGTTTTTTTTAAAAAAAGAGTGATTGATTTATATTACTTGCAACTGATTTAACTGCCTGTATAAACACTTCCCGCGCAATGGAGCAGTGGCGCTAGATGACGGCCTATCACAGCATGGGGCAGGGAGAAGAACTCAACCGGGTAGTGTCAGAAAGCACACGTGTGAGAAAGCTGGCTGCCTTGTGGGAAGAAATACAGCCAGGCAACCAACCAAACTGTCGCAAAAAGGTAGAAAGGAGCAAGAGTCCGATAGCGCGATAAAGACTAACAACACTTGAGGCAGGGTCTGTGAGCTTTCGGGGCTGCACGGCTCAGAAGTTAGGTCGCTGAGCTGCAGACCGGAAGGTGGACTCTTGGGCATTATACTCCATTGAGGTCCCTTCCCTTCCTAAACCCCCCCTTCCACAGGCTCCACCCCAAGGTCTCCAGGCCTTTCTCAGTCCAGAGCAACAATACTATCCTTCCCTTTGCATCTGGCAGAAAAGCTGATTGGATCCAATCTTGTATAGTTTAAAGGTAAAGGTTTCCCTTGCTCGAAAGCCAGTCAAATCCGATTCTAGGGTTGCGGTGCTCATCTCCGTTTCAAAGCCGAAGAGCCAGCGCTGTCCGAAGATGTTTCCGTGGTCATGTGGCCGGCATGACTAAACACCAAGGTGCACGGAACGCTGTTCCCTTCCCACCGAAGTGGTACCTATTTATCTACTTGCAGTGTCTTGCTTTCGAACTGCTAGGTTGGCAGGAGCTGGAACTAGAGACTACTGCTACAGACAGACTAACATGGCTACCCATCTTGATCTTTCTGGCAACCCTAGTAAGACCTAAAGTGAATAGTCAGCTAGATAGCTTTGCTATTTTGTGCATAATGGTGCCACTAAGCTAGATGCCTTGTTTTTAAACATTTATCTTGAATTTCTTCAACAAAGCCTCTCTTTTTTTGTCTTTATTGTGTATGTTACATGGGAAGTTACTGAGACCTGATGGGGGGGAAGGCCGTTGTCTCGATGATGGAGAAAAGAAGACCCCTTTCTCCATCATGACAAGAGTCCATGAGACAAATAAGGGTATGAAGAAAATCCTGCTTTCTTAGCAATGCATTTTGCAATAGGATGCCCTGGTCTTTCTTAGACCTGTACTGCTAGCCTGTGTCCGAGAAATGTACCTTGTAACAGGACACATAACCACAAGGCAACTGCTTGACCAGACCAGTCTAAGTGCTTCTGTACCCAAATAGCTGTTTTGAAGAAGAACAGTTAGTTTTTATATCCTGGTTTTCTATACCCTAGGAGCTGCGGTGGCTCAAGTGGTTAAGACGCTGAGCTGCAGGCTGGGGAAGGTCGGTAGTTCAGCAGTTCAAGACCCGAGTTGCCGCATGACGGAGCGAGCTCCCATCTCTAGTTCCAGCTCCTGCCAACCTAACCATTCGAAAGTAAGAAATTGCAAGTAGATAAATAGGCACCACTTCGGTGGGAAGGTAACAGCGTTCCATGCGCCTTGGTGTTTAGTCATGCCGGCCACATGACCATGGAAACGTCTTTGGACAGCGCTGGCTCTTCGGCTTTGAAACGGAGATGAGCACCGCAACCCTAGAGTCGGACTCGACTGGCTTTCGAGCAAGGGAACCTTTACCTTTACCTTTCTAAACCATAAGCAGGGGTGAAGCCAGAAAATTTTGGGTGGTGGGGTGTGAGAGAGTCCTATGGGGTGGGGAAGCATGTGTGTGTGTGTGTGTGTGTGTGTGTGAGAGAGAGAGAGAGAGGGAGGGAGGGAGAGGGAGAGAGAGAGAGAGGAAAAAAAGCAACAACGCAGTGCACTGTGGCTAAATATAGACTTTTTAAAGTATTATAATTTTGGAGAACACATTTTGTGGGGCATGGCAGTTAATTAAGGGGGCATGCCCCCAAAATGTCTCACTGTGGCTACGGGCCTGATCCCAAGTAGTCTCAAGGTGGCTTATAATCTCCTTGCCCTGCTCTCCCCGTAACAGCCAGCTTGTGAGGCAGGTGGGTCTGAGAGAGTTCTGAGGTAATGGCGATTGGCCCAAGATCACCTGGCAGGGTTCATGTGGTGGAGGAGTGGGAAATCAATCCCGGTTCCCCAGATTAGTGTCCACCGCTTTATCAGAGTACCTGGTAAAATTCCACTATGTAAGATTGCTTTGCGCCCACTCTGAAAACCCTCTCTGAAGAGTCTACATAAGCCTGTTTGGGGTAGTGGTTCAGAGCGAGGTCTCTAACCTGGGAGAACCGGGTTTGACTCCCCATTTCACCACATGCAGCTGCTGCTTGTGTCAGTCATAAATTCTTTCAGAGCTGTTCTCTCAAGGGCAGTTCTCGAGAGAGCTCTCTCAGCCCCACCAACCTCACAGGGTGTCTAATTTGGGGAGGGGAAGGGAAATTAATTTGTAAGCCACTCTGAGACTCCTTCTTCTGAGATCTCTTCTTCTTCTGTCTCTATAGCCAAAGTCTGTGGCTCTGCCCCAGGGTCGCCCTGTGGCCACAGTCTCTGAGCATTAATAAAGCTTCCATCTGCCTGACTCTTGAATTTCCCTATCAAACCAAACCCAAGTGAAGCTTGGGTACATTACTACACCAAGGCAAAGTCAGCTGTGGCACCTCCCACAACTAAGGAGGCTGGGCGACCATCTTTCGGGTATGTTGTAGGGCTATCTTTCAGCTATGCTCCTGCAGAGTGCAGGGGGTTGGACTAGATGACCTGCAAGGTCCCTTCCAACTCTAACATTCTATGATTCTGGGGGTGGGGGGATGCCAACACGCCCTCCTTAGGCTCCACCTCCAAAATCTCCAGGTATTTCCCAGTCCGGAGCTGGCAAGCCTACATTCACTATTGCCTCCTTTGTGACTAGCAGCAGCTCTTCAGAGTCTCAGACAGAAACAAGTGTCTTTCCCCCCCACAACTACTACCTAAGATGGTTTTAACTGGAGGTGCTGGGAACTGAACCTGTGACCTCTTGCAATGCAAAGCTTTGAGCTAATCCCCCTACTGGGATTCATTTATTGATTAGGAAAAGAATATATATAAAAGAAGGTCCATTCTCCCGTTGGGCAGAGCAGACTTAATTGAATGTCCTTCGTAATTCACTGAAAGCACAAAAGGACTAGCTCTCCCAAGCTTTGATTCCTAGACTTAAAAAAAATAAAATAAAGCATGATTTCTGGACTAATGATAATTGGAAACCCTTTTAAGATGGGTAGTTTCAGTAGAGTAGATGAGACATTTTTCCTGTTTTCCCCCCCTTTTATTCTCTCTCTTTTTATTCTCTCTCTCTCTCTCTTGCTTCCTCTTTTGGCTCAGTAGTAAAGCTGTAAAACTCAAGACAAGCTTCTAAAATCGTCTGGGGAAAATATTCTCAGCAGGGAGGTAACAGCCAAACACTTTGTTCCCCATCGCGCGGAGACCTCTGGGTGGCAGCCAGAAAGCAGCGTGAATCTGGAAGGCAAGGAGGAATCACATCTATGTTTGCACTCCTCTGAGATGCAGTGCTCCCGGGAAGCAAAAGCTGGCTCATTGCACAAGACTCCAGTAGGGCAGGGAGCGCGGAGTGGTGCGAGACGACCCAAGCATCCTTTTCCATGTTTGCCACCCTTGGCAATTTGGAACTTAAGAACGTAAGGGTAGCCATGTTGGATCAGGCCAGTCGCCCACCCAGTCCAACACTCTGTCTCACATGGTGGACAAAATCCAGGCGTACTCGGATGAGCTCCCTAGCCCAACCCCCCGCACAATGCAGGGAATCCAAAAATACCTCCCCCTCCACACCCCCAGGGACCCCTCTTCCACGCCCAGAAGATGACAAAAAACCTCCAGGATCCCCGGCCCAAGTGGCCTGCAGAAAAATTGCGTCCTGACCTAGGGTTGCCAAGTATTACCTAGATCCGGAGTGGGGGACTCCCGGGTTGCTCCCAGGGCGCCGCATCCACGTCACATGGAAGTGATGCGATCACGCAGGGCACGCTGGGGGCGGGGCCATGACCATCTGAGGGAAAACCATCTGAGGGGAAACCATAGAGTTTTCCCTCAGATGGTCATGGCCCCGCCCCCAGCGTGCCCTGCGTGATCACGTCACTTCCTGGTGACGGGCACGTCGGGGTGGAGCTCCCCCCAGGGCCCGATCCGGCAGCGGCGGGGAATGAGCCTCTGGGGCGGGGTTTTCCCCGCCCCCCGAGGGGACTTGGCAAGCCTATCTTGACCCCAAAGTGGCGATCAGCATTTCATCCATCTCATATTTTCCTTCTGCCTTCCACTTTCCCTAGCAGTCTTGTTTTTCCCAGTGACCCTTATCTTCTCATAATGTAACCAAAGTGAAATAGCCTCCGTTTAGTCATTTTAGCTTCTAGAGAGAGTCCAGCCTTGATTGAATCTGGAACCCACTGATATGTCCTTTTGGAGGTCCACAGTACCCATCAAAACTGTCCTCCAACCCCACATTCCAAGTGATCTTTTTGAACTGTCTTAATAATGATAGCTTTCGAGATGCTGTATGGAGGGCGCTTTTTTTTTTTTGTAGAGAAAGCCCAGCAGGAACTCATTAGCATAACAGGCCACACTCAACAACAGAAACTCATTATCATATTAGGCCACACCCCTGACAGCACAGCTCATTAGCATATTAGGCCACACACCCATGCCTTCCCTTGGCTTCTCCGGGCGCCCTACGGCTGCGGGGAGCCTGGGTAAGCCCACCCCTTGAAGGGAATGGAAGGCAGTTTAAACTGCCTTCCATTGGCTTGCTCGGGTGCCGCACAGCTGTGGGGAGCCCAGGCAAGTCGGACCTTGGACAGGCCTCCCCGAACCTTCCAGTGCCCCTCCTGGCCCGCCCACCTCGGAGTCGCCGGGGTGTGTGTGTCACTCTCCAGGCCTTCCCTCTGTAGCCACGCATGCAGAAGTTTTGGGCGTAGTGGGTGTGGCCAACTCTGAAGCCAGCCGGAACTCCGTTCCTGTGCGTTCCTGCCCAAAAATAGCCCTGGCTGTACGAATATTTGATTTGTCATTGGAAACCACTTTCAGCTGCAAAGAAAAGGAGAATCAAAGAATCAGATAGAATCCACCTTTGTCCCACTGATAGGCTTACTGGAAGGAACAGTGACTTGCGGTGGCATCGAATGGAGCTGTCTTGTTTTCGACAGATTCCTGTTCGAACAACCTGTTTCACCCAGCCTGTTCAAACCATGTGCAGGGGGAAAGTGGGGGGGGGACGACGTCCCACAGATATTAATTATGCATGTGCTTCTTGCGCACATCACAAAAGCCACGGAGGAGAAAGAGGGCTGCATTCTTTAGCCGTAATGTATGCATTCCCAAGTGCACTTGTGCTCGCATTTGCACTTAAAAGTGCTGCCCTTTCCATTCTGTCAATCAAATCCTTGTTTAGCAGGATATGACTAATGTTTCTTTGAAAGGATCAAAAGAGGCACCGGCTGCTTTCTTCCTAGGCTTCATTTTATTTACCACAGATTTACACACACACCCCAATTAAAACCAGGTATTTTTTAAGTTCAAAGTCTTCGGAAGCCTTACCTAACGCATTTAGGGTTGCCAGCAGTGCTCCCTCTAAGCTGAGTTAGTGTGAGCCAGCTCACAGTTTTTTAGCCTCCAGCTCACACAGTTTCGTCCTAGCTCAGAAAGGATGGCACCAGAGCAAAACTAATTTATGTATTCGCCAAATGGTTTGCTCACAACCAACGCTCCCTCGAAGCGGTGGAGTCCGGTGAGCAAAAATTCTACTTTGTGAGCGACTGGAATTAAAGTTGTGAGCGAGCGATTTGGCGACTGCATCAATCAGTTTGCTCTGGAGCCCCTCCTCCCTGAGCTAAGACAAAAATGTGTGAGCTGGAGGCTAAAGAACTGTGAGCTAGCTCACACCAACTCAGCTTAGAGGGAACGCTGGTCACAACTTTAATGCCAGTCGCTCACAAAGTAGAATTTTTGCTCATAGGACTCCACAGCGTAGAGGGAGTAATGCTCCCAAGGCAGCTGATTCCACTGTTGCACAACTCTGACTGTAAAAAAGTTTTTCCCTGATATCTAACTGGTACCTTCCTGCCCTTAATTTAAACCCGTTATTGGGAGTCCTGTCTTCTGCTGCCAACAGGAACAGCTCCCTGCCCTCCTCCAAGCGACAGCCCTTCAAATCCTTCAAGAGAGCCATCCTGTCCCCCCTCAGCCTCCTCTTCTCCAGATTGAACATTCCCAAGTCCCTCAGCCTTTCCTCACAGGGCTTGGTCTCCAGGCTCCCAGTCATCCTCATCGCTCTTCTCTGCACATGCTCCATTCTGTCCACATCCTTTCTGGAACGAGGCCTCCAGAACAGCACACAAGTCTCCAGGTGTGGCCTGATCAATGCAGGACAGGATCTCATTGCTGGGGGAAAGGAGTAACTCTCCCACCCATGTTATTTCAGCAACTGAAATTGCACCCCCTGGGTTACTTTTGCCTAAGCAAGGGGCCAAGATGAGACCATGGCTCAGTGGCGGAACCCCTGCTCAGCATGCAGAAGGTCCCAGGTTCAATCCCCGGCATCTCCAGTTAAAAAGGACCAGGCCGTAGGTGATGTGAAAGACCTCTGCCTGAGATCCTGGAGAGCTATGGAGGGGGCTGTGGCTCAGTGGGAGATCCTCTGCTTGGCATGCAGAAGGTCCCAGGTTCAATCCCTGGCATCTCCAGTTAAAAAGGACCAGGCCGTAGGTGATGTGAAAGACCTCTGCCTGAGATCCTGAAGAGCCACTGCCAGTCTGAATAGTCACAAGACTATGGACCAAAGGCCTGATTCCGTGTAAGGTAGCTTCAAGACAGGTACCCCAGGAAGGATTTCTGGTGGGTGAGATGGAGTCTCAGCCCAGGTCTCCACCTCCGTAACCACCTCTTCTCTGCTGAATCTATGCTTTGCAGCTGATTTCGAATCACTTCAGTATAAGGTGGCTTCAAGACAGGTACCCCAGGAAGGATTGCTGGTGAGTGAGATGGAGGAGTTAGTCTCAGCCCAGGTCTCCAGCTCCGTAACCACCTCTTCTCTGCTGCATCTATGCTTTGCAGCTGATTTCGAATCACAAATGCAACACGTAATTCTGACCTTCTCCCGCAGTCCTTTAGGACTCTTTCCTGAACAGGTGCTTCTTACAGCAGGGACTCCTCGGCCGGTTTCCCGTGCCTCTTTTACAAGTGTTTATTTGTTATCATAAAACATAAATAAGAAGGCATCAAATATTGAGGAAGGTATCATTTTTATAGCGCATTTGCAAAATAAAAAAAATTAACAAGCGTTGCAAGTTGGAAAGAGCATTTTATAAGCACCAAAGGAGCCTCTGAGTTATGGTGGGCTGCATCAGCATATCTTGCAAGGCGCCCTGGAGTATGTTAATTTCTTCTACCTCCTTTCTAATTAGACACACGGAATGGGATCTTACCGGCGACCCTCTAAATTATGGTTAGCAAAGGAATGTTTGGGATTTGGTGCCAAACAGGCTCGCAGACTTAATTCCTTCTCAGAAATCACATCACCCACTGCCTGGTCCTTTAACTGGAGATGCTGGGGATTGAACCTGGGACCTTCTGCATACCAAGCAGACACTGTACCACTAAGCTACAGCCCCACATCATGGCTCTCCAGGGTCTCAGGCAGAGGTCTTTTCCATCACCTAATGCCTGGTCCTTTTAACTGGAGATGCCGGGGATTGAACCCGGGACCTTCTGCATGCCGAGCAGATGTTCTACCACTGAGCCACAGCTTCTGCTTGTTCAGCCAATGTCTACCCAACCTCGTTCTTGTTACAAGGAGGCTAAAGCTTTCAGGCTGTGGCTTAGTGGTGGAGCATCCGCTCAGCAGGCAGAAGGTCCCAGGTTCAATCCCCGGCATCTCCAGTTTAAAAAGATCAGAGAGTAGGTGATAGACCTTCGCCTGAGACCCTGGAGAGCTGCTGCCTGTCGGAGCAGACGATACTGACGTTGATGGACTGAGGTTCTGATTCAGCAGAAGGCAGCTTCATGTATGTGTTCACGCGGGGACCTCTTTCTTCAGAAGACATCCTGGTAAGGAGTAGCTGGATGGAGGGTTATGAAATCATAAATGGTATGAAAAAGTGGACAAAGACGTTTGCTCTTTCATAGGCCTCTAGTCATAAGAACGTAAAAGAAACCAATGTTGGATCAGGCCAATGGCCCATCCAGTCCAACATTCTGAATGTGGTCAAATGGTCATTATGATCGGGTTTCACCGTTGTTCCTTCTCACATTTAAAACTGCTGGTCAGACACCCACATCCATCTCCTGCGCCAAATTGGGTTCACTCGCGTGATCCTCCCGGTTCCCTAGTGAGTTTTCCGACACCGGGAAAATCAAGTACTTTCTGGATAGTTGTACTTTGAATCCGCGATTTTGCCTATCTGGACAGCCATCTCCCGCAATGACTGCGATTAGGTCATCTGAACAACTTTCTTCCGGTAGGTGTTTTGGGTTTTTTGCAACTTTCACCATTGTGCGCATGTGTGCGCGTGTGCATATGTGCACATACACATATGCGCACATATGTGTTTGCACAAAGAACAGTGCCTGGAGCATTGTCGCGCAAAGCAAGCGGTTGGGCAAGGGATGTGTGATCATCTGAACCCTCTTAAAAATATCCCCGATCAAATCTACAGCGGGAACAAATCGCGGTATGCTTGCCGTGTGACCACAGCCTCTGTGTCACACAGTGGCCAAAAATACCAGGTCAGGCAATGAAAATGATTTGGAAGTGTGTTCGAGCCAGGTTCAAGAGAGTTCAAAGCTCACCGCATTATTTTGAATGGTCTGCTTTTAATTCTGATACTCTTATCTTGTTTCGTATGTTCTTATGGAATTGCTTTTAGTCGTAAGCTGCCTAAGGCGGGTCTCTAGAGATAGGGTTGCCAGACCCCCACCGGGGGTGGGGGTCCGCTGCTGCCAGGCCCCACCTCTCTGCTGCTGATCAGCCGGCCGGCCGGGGGGACTTACCTCCCCCCAAAAGGGACAAACACCTAATGTTTTAGTGACATGCCTAAGTGACTTCAATACGCTCTGGTTTGGGGGCAAAAACTCTATGGTAGAAACTAATTCTACCATATAGTTTTCCCAAAAAAAACAGAACATGGTCTCAACATCCCTGGTGTACCTACGTCACTTCTGGGTCACATTGGAAGTCACTTCTGGGTCATGTTGCTGAATCTTTGGATGAAACTTCCTGTTCCCTATAAGCCCACCCCTCCCATCCCCTGCCAGATATCCGGCAACCCAGTTCAGAGAGGGAATATGTACATTCCCTAAATAAATATGCAAATAGGTCCCTGGAAGTGCACGTCTTTTACATGCGGAAGGTCCCAAATTCAGTCCTTGCCGTCTCCAATTAAAGAAATTAAAGCAAAATGCTGCAGCCAAGCTTCTAATGGGCCTTCCAATGCCGGAGCACATTCAGCCTGTGCTGAAGGCATTGCACTGGCTACCGATAGCATACCGAATTCACTTCAAGGGACTGGTTCTTACCTTTAAAGCCCTTTATAGTCAGGCACATACATACCTGAGGGACCGCCTTTCCCCACATGTTTCCCAGAGAGCTCTGTGATCTGGGTCCCAACATCAACTGACCCTTCCCAGACCAAAGATGCCAGGCTGGTTAGTACCAGGGCCAGGGATTTCTCAGTGGCGGCTCCTCTCTGGTGAACGAGCTCCCCGAGGAGATCAGAGCCCTGCGGGACCTTATGCAGTTCTGCAGGGCCTGCAAGACGGAGCTCTTCCGCCAGGCTTTCAATTAGGAGCCGCCCCGAGGGAGGACCATGCTCACTGAACAGCCTGTGCCAGCCACACATTGTTAGATCTGGGTCGACCACTAGGGTGGGATAATGAAGACCGACCACCATCTGAAATGTAACTTAAATTGTCAATCTGCTAGCACCTTTTTTAACGTTGAAATTGTTTTAAGGTTTTAGAACTATTTAAATGACATTATTTCATTTCATTTCATTTCATTTATACCCCGCCCTCCCCGCACGCAGGCTCAGGGCGGCTTACAAGACACAAAAGTGTAATCCAATACCACAAGTTAAAAAACAATTAAGGCACACAGTGCAGTAAAATACAAGTTAAAACAATTTAAGCAAAGTGGACAGCTCACAGGATCCATCGCGACTAACATACTCACTCCCTATTGCACATCATATTTGGGATCAACAAGGGGGATGCCATGGGCCATGATGTTCAGGTAGCCAGTCAGCCCAACCCGGCGGAGCTGCTCTGCAGTCACACGTTGGTGGTAGTGGTGGTGGCGGCTCCTACTCGAAGGCCTGGCGGAAGAGCTCC
>NW_015171601.1:20499-21898 GCF_001447785.1 Gekko japonicus
GACTAAACACCAAGGCGCACAGAACGCTGTTACCTTCCCACCGAAGTGGTACCTATTTATCTACTTGCAATTTCTTGCTTTCGAACTGCTAGGTTGGCAGGAGCTGGAACTAGAGACGGGAGCTCACTCCGTCATGCGGCACACTCGGGTCTCGAACTGCTGAACTACCGACCTTCCACAGCCTGCCGTTCAGCGTCTTAACCACTTGAGCCACCGCAGCTCCAAGGGCGGGGTATAAATGTAATAATAAATAACAATAAAAAATAAAAAAAAGAATCTAGGTTGGCCGCGGTGTGAGACAGGATGCTGGATTAGATGGACTATTGGTCTGATCCAGCAGGGCTCTTCTGATGTTCCTTGATTCTTGGGTGGTGGTGGTGGTTTAAAGTTATTGTAGTTCATGATGTGGCCGGTACAACCATAATCAGTCCTGTCCCCCTACCCTGATTTTTCTTGGGAGATGGATCAATCATAAATACACATAACAGTTGAAATCAGATCACTCTTGCCCTGGGCTTGGTATCGAATGGGAAGAAAGAACCATTCCAAAGTAGAGGAGGGAAGCAGGGCCAACTCTGACATGACTCCTGCCCTGCAGAGCTTAATCTGAGAGCCAGTGTGGTGGAGGAGCGAATGTCAGACTGGTTAAGGTCAGGTTGGACATCCTCTCTGAGCCTAACCTACCACGCAGGATTGTTGTAAGGATAAAGTAGAGAGCGGGAGAACTGTGTATACCACTCTGAGCTCCTTGGAGGAAGGATGGGATAGGAATGCAACAGATTTGCTGAGCGGTCGGGTTAGAACGGATCAAAGGAAGTCCTTCTTCACCCAAAGAGTGATTGACACATGGGATTCACTGCCACAGGAGGTGGTGGTGGCTACAAGCATGGATGGCTTCAAGAGGGAACTGGATAAGCATATGGAGCAGAGGTCCATCAGTGGCTATAAGCCACAAGGTATAGATAGGAACTCACAGGCTGGGGCAGGTGATGTTCTTGGTGCTTGGGGGGGCACCAGTGGGAGGGCTTCTAGTGTCCTGGCCCCACCGATGGACCTCCTGATGGCACCTGGTATTTTGGCCACTGTGTGACAGAGCGTTGGACTAGATGGGCCGTTGGCCTGATCCAACATTGGCATCTCTTATGTTCTTATGATAAGCATATGGAGCAGAGGTCCATCAGTGGCTACTAGCCACAAGGTATAGATAGGAACTCTCGGTCTGGGGCAAGGGATGCTCTGTATTCTTGCTGCTTGGGGGGGGCAACAGTGGGAGGGCTTCTGGTGTCCTGGCCCCACTGATGGACCTCCTGATGGCACCTGGTATTTTTGGCCACTGTGTGACAGAGTATTGGACTGGATGGGCCATTGGCCTGATCCAACATGGGCTTCTCTTATGTTC